>NC_090810.1:1859000-2160916 GCF_036512215.1 Solanum lycopersicum | reverse complement strand
CTTGGGATTTGAATAAAAAGGGATCAACTAGATTTTGTTTGTGCATCTCTACAAATAGAATGTCAGTTTGAAATATGGCTCGCCAACGAGATGCTTTCCAAAAAAAAAGGGCCTCAGCTAAGGTGATCCCTTGCAGAATGCTGAGGAATGTCCAGGTTGATTAACTGATTTAAGAACTTCTCTGTGAGGGAGAAGAAATCACAATGTGGAGGACATTTCTCATTCTATCTCAAATGACACACTGTTTATGTGTGATACTAATAAACACTACCACCATCTATCGCAAAAGATAAATAATAATAATAGGAGGAGAATAAACTATTAGAAACAATCTCTCTACCCACAAAGGTAGGAATAAAGTTGGAATACATCCTACCCTCCCTAGAAGAGCATCCTGAGCTGCTCAGCTTTGCTAGGGATACTAGGGCCACAATTGCAGACTTTAGATAAGGATGGCATATAACCTTCAGAAGGATTTGTGATAATTGGGTTATGGGATGAATGACTTTACTGCTGCTGCTTTTTATTTTGGATAAGTCTACTACCGCAGTTGTTAATAGTCAGCTCCTGAACTAACACAAAAGTGCAGACTCTACAGGCTGGAAAGGACGGAGTAAGGAGTAATTCACAATGAAATCCTACTACAAGTGGCTAGCATCTCAGTGTTTCTCGACCTTTTTATCCCCACAAAAGAAATTGGAAATTTCAGCTTTATTTAGGGTTGCTGATCACTTGTTCAAGGCCTATATTTAATCCTAAACAACTTGCAGAAAGGACACTCTATTTGCAGCAGATGTCCTTTATGTGAAGAGGAATCTGGGGATATAAATTGTATCTTTTTGCGTTCTGCTTTCAGCCGGAAGGTTGGAATCTGTATTTGACTATTTTTGAACTTGAATGGATCATTCCAAAGACTTGCCATTAAGTTGTTACAATTCTGGATCAGAAGGCTTCAGAAAGAAGCAAAATCATTCGCGCTTGTAGCTGGTGGGTAGTCTGTAGGGAATGGAATTCTGGAATCAAATATTTTGAGGGCAATCAGAGTGTGTAGTTAAAAGAAATACAAACACAATTTTTGCTCACCTATTGATGTTGATAGGTTCTTATAGACTTCTATGATTCCCTAGGGAACTGAGTTTTACATCAACAGCTGTGTGCAACCCCACTCTTTCTCTGATCTTTGAAGTCTTCGCTGAGTTATCAAAAAGAGAAGAAACGGGCAAGTTTTTGCAGGATGTTTTTTCCATTTTGCCCGAGAAGTATAACATGAATCTTTTCCACATTGCTAAAAGAAAGAAAGATATTTAGAAACCTTGAACCTTTTCAATCGGAAAACACTATGTTCTCTATTATATATTCTCAGATATGTAGTATTTACTCTTCAGGTATTATCCTGTGGTAGGTTTCTGGTCATTGCATACAAGTTGTATGATGACTTATAAAAAATATTCACAGTATAATGCTTCAGTTACCTTTAGGTGCCGCCTTTTCTATTCTTAATCTGGATGTGCATTATTTTTTAACAATGTTATTTCATCCATGTGTTATTTTGAGATGGCTAGATTCCCCTAAAATATTGCTCTGTATGCATTTCATTCCCTTCCCCTTCTCTTTTTGTCTTTATCTTTTTGTGGGTGGGTGGTGGGTCAGTCTTTGTTAGTCTGATTGATTATTTTTATCATGCGTATTGTGACTTATCATTTGCTTTTCTCAGTTCTGAGGATGGAGCAAGATGTTGAGAAGTTCATTAGGGATCCTGGTCGACAACAGATGGAATTCCAACAGCTGCCTACCTCCTATTTGCGACTGGCTGCTCACCGCGTGGCACAGCACTATTCATTACAATCAATGGTTCTGTTGGACAATAGTTTACCGGATGGCTCGGGTTCCAGAATTATTGTGCGCAAGACTTCTGAATGTCGGATGCCGTTGATTCGCCTGGCTGACATTCCGGTGAATTTGCCTCAAGGAGATACTGGTGTGGTTAAGGTTGCGATAAAGCAGAGGCCACAGAAAGGTTCACAGTTAGCAAGTGGTTTGAATTCAAACTCATCAAAGGGAAATTCTGCTAAAAGTGTTGAGGAAAGGAAGGAGGAATATAATAGGGCTCGAGCACGTATATTTAACTCTAATAGTTTAAGTGGAAGCTCCAATGTAAAACCTGAAACTGAATCAAGGTCACAAGATACTTACCAGTATGGTCCTATAGGCATACCACAGTTGGAAGAAAAAGCCAGTCCAGCTGGCGGCTCTGATTTGAATACTGGGCGGAGTCTGATTGATTCTTCAACAAGTAGCAGTAGGTCGGCTAGAAGTAGGACAGAAAAGGAGCCAGTTGGTAGGTCTAAATCTTATAATAAAGTTGCTATCTTTCGCGATCGGGAAATTGACAGGAAGGACCCTGATTATGACAGGAATTACGACAGGTCTTTCTTAGTCCTCTGCTATTTTATGAATATAGTGTAAAGTGACCCTTCCCCTTAGTTTGTGTTTTGTGTGCATGTTGGTGGTTCTATCAAGTGGTATCCCTTTTAACATGGTACTTCTCTCTTCTTTGTGGTAATAAAATCACTCTTATACTCAGTATACAAAATGTTCAAATTGATTATTTCTACAAAAGCTCCACTCCAATTGAGATTTACTGACCAGTCTGGATAAAGGCTTGCCTGTGTTCATGGTTGTTCTAGAATGATTAGTGTTACAGTGAGTGATCTGAAGTATATGTGGGGATCTGTGATTCTCTCTTTCTATTGCATGTCCGACATCTGATGCTTACCACCTATGTAACCTTTGCTTATTGTGTAGGTTCCTTTTTTAATTATTTTTTTTTTTGGGGGGGGGGGGGGATTGGATTGGATAGAACTAGAGGTTTGGATTATAGTATGCTTATTGATGTTAAGGTGGTTTGGAGCCACTAGTCGGTTTTCTTTATTTTATATTTATTTTTTAGATGGCAACGTTTGTCAGTTTCTTTTATTGTCCGTGTTTCTTCTCTTGCTTCTTCCGTCTCCACTGCACACTACTGCAGGTTGTTTAAACTATTTTGTTGACGTCCTATTGATATTTGATGCTACTTCAATTGTATATATGAGAGTGTGTTTTGTCATTTCCCTCAAAAGCTTTTAGTACGACTGTACGAAATGTGAGGTTCGAGTTTATGCTTTACATAATTATGTGCAAATATAATACAACCATCTTCTGTTGTGTCCCCCTCAATTTCATATCTTCATGCTCGTGGATATTTTCAATACAATGTTCATGTCGTTTTTCTTGAAACTTAGTCTTTTAATTTGTAGGTACATGCAAAGGTTTGATCCTGGGTTTGGATTCGCTGGTGGCCCATACACAATTCAACCCATGTATGCTCCTGCAATAAACTATAATACTGAGTTTCCCCAGCTTGGATCTGCTCTTAGGTCTCCCATTTCTGCTGAAAACCAACCTCGTCCACTTCCTCAACATTTACCTGGGCCTTGGACAACACCAACGACTCCAGGTATTGGTTATGGTCCAGCAGAGAGCATGATGCCTCCCCCTTTTAGTCACAATCATGTTAGTGCACGCTCAAACTCAGCTATATATTTACATTCAACCCAGTATCCTTGTCAGCGTCCTGGAATGACTTTTATCCATCCTCATGAGCAGGTTCACCAACCCTTCTCACAGGTATGGCAAACTTATTGAACTTCACTCTTCAATAATTTGGGCTTGTTATTAATGAAACCCCCGGAGACCTAGACAGATTTAAGAGAGAGTTTGTACAAACTCATATTTCATGTGTGAAAACCTGTTCATAACTACTGTTTGGCCTAACTAACATGTTAACATTACTCAAACTTCACACAGTGAGAGATGATAATAGTTTAAGCTTCTGAAGCAAAGTTCAGTTAGGGGGAAATATTTCTAGTAAAGAGCATGCTGGGATCCTCCTTCATATTTAAGTGCTTGGTTACTAGACAAAGGGTTAACCGATGCAGATACGCAAAGAGAATCCAGTGACAATTGGCCGTTACACTTGCCTTCTGATAGAATGTTTCTTGAAGCTATGGAATCTTGTTATGCTTAGTTATCTTGCGTGGGGCATGTGTTTTGAGGAATTTTAGCTTGTAGAGTAGAGAGGGGGTCTCTTTTCTTCCACATGAGATTTTATAATTATCCGTTAGTAGTTGTGCTTGACATCCTGGTTTATTATTTCCACTTTATGGTTTGCTTCATCATTTGATTGCTCCGTCTGTTCATGGTTTTCCAGTCTCATGCGCTGCAACCTGATGGTTTTGGATTAGCCCGGCCCCGGTGAGGGGCACGGGCCATGCCTGCATCCTGCCACATACATTCAGCATCTTGAGGGGGATGCTGAGCGGCAAAATGTTGCAATTGGTAGGGTGCAGGCATGAACAACTGAGACTTGGTGGAGTGGATTGTTCAGCTTGCAGTATTTTCCGCATCCACCCACCAGTCTCAGTTTCACAGAGCCTCCTGCATTGCTCTGAGGATGCTCATATTCCTTGGCAGTTCCATTGCATGGATGAGCACTCAAAAGCTATGATGACTATGACGGCGATGATGACGACAAATTAAATCAGCAAGAGTTCAGAGCCGGAAACTAAGAAGTTTGATCTGTTTTAGGTTTATTCTCATTTTCCACTATTTTTTGCCTTCTTTAAGCTTTCCCTGTTTCTACGTGTGAAGTATTGTAACAAACTACTGCTTGATTTATTTCACAGCCTCATCAAAGCTCCAAGCAGAAATGGAACTCAGTTAGAGATTTCAGAGTAAATTTGTTGACAGGACATGCAGCCTAAGGTAGCTTTGGTGCTAGACTGACGGTGATAACAAAGAGCTCTGTTCTCCTATGGCAAAAGCAAATCTCCAGGAGAGACTCTGCAAATTATGTATTTAAACGTAAAAGTGTTTCCCCTTTTCATTTTGTTCAGACGATATTCAACTGATTTGGTCTTTCGCCAACTTATTTGTAGCTGAAGCGTTTTGTTCACAACTCTTTTCATTTCTCGTTACCAAAATGATCGTAACTGGCAATTTATCCCAGTGTTTTACTCTAAAACAGCATGGATTTTGACAAGTGTGATTACCAACTTGAAACATGGTGGTCACATTTGGTCATTACAGTGAGCTGGGCGTAACATAACATAAATATTTAGTCGTCAAGTTATCAATTTTTCTACGAAAAATATTTTCATTCGTATCAAACACATATCAACTATGTCATTCTGGCATGGGGTTTACGAAGGCAAACAATCCTATTATCTCTCATTTAACAACAAAAAAAATTCTAAAATTTTAAAATAATGACTTGAGCCATAGTTATTAATTATATTGATAATGTGGCTAATTATCAAATATAGAATTAATTCAATGTACTACCCACTGTGTATTGGTGTATGAATTTGTGTAATATTTTCTTTCATCCGATATTGTTTATCATGATTTTTAATTATAGAGTCAAATTTTAAACTTTTAACTAACATTTTAAGATGTGATTTATTCATCATATTGATAGCAAAAAATTGCAATTTATAGTATTTTTCACATAGTTTTAGCATATTTAAGTATTTTGTTTAAAATATTGAATTAATGTAAACTAGTCAAATTAACTTTCCAAAAGCGCAACATGACAAATAAAAGTGGACAGAGAGAATATCTGTTTGTTCGCTTTGTATGTATTTGCTCTGATCAGCTTCAATCGAAACTAACAAAATCGTATTGTAATTTCTTTTTTAATTATCACCGAAAAAAAGAAAGTAGTAACTTGCTATAGCCGTTTAAGTTGTGCACATTTTCAAATTAATATTTTTTACATTATCAAGTCATTCAGACTATATTTTTAGTTTTTTAAAATATAAAATTTGTAATCTCATATGTAAGATAAATATTTTACTATAACAAACAAAATAATCGAATGGTGTTTTTTATTTTTATTTTTACATAAAATTAAATTATGATATGTGTGAACAAAATTTGAGATCCTTCACATGAATATTCAAGTCTCCTGTTATAGAGCATCATCTATCTCCCGTGCTCAAATATTGCATAAGCATGTTTGTCTACCCCACAAGAAGCATTTTTTTTCTCTCATAGAATGTCTCTTTTTTGGCTTTATACCTTGACAAACTAAATATTACAAAGCAATATCCATGTGCAATAAGGATGTGTTTGGGTATTTTGAATTTTTTTAATAATTAACACAATGATTTTATTTATGAAGATAAAGAAAAACAAGTTTGATACTATCCCTTATGACTTGACAAATAGGTTGTTTAAGCAAAAGTTACTTCATTTGACTGAATCCATATTCCAACTTCTAGCTCCACACCCCACCTCTACCTCGACACCATAGTTCATAATATGAAAAATATTCTCCGTCATACCAAACACACCACAACACTTTCTCACTTTTAAAGCAAAATCTAGCGTCTACCGCGTAAGAGGAAAAAAAATAGGGAAGCTTTTCTCTTTCCCACACTTGATGGTTAAAGTGCACTTTGACCTGTGTTTTGTTATATGAGTATAAAGAAAAGTGTGGGGGCTATGCTGATCAGGTAATCAATATTTCTTTTTCCGAGTGAACTGTGCTATTCTCGTGTGACTCTTGGCATGTTTATCAATTAGTCTCCACCAAGTTTACATGCATATATGACTATATAAATAAATGTATTTTTTTCCAAACATAGCCCAGAAAAATAACATCTCAAGGTACTGACCCCCTCTAAGTTCCTACTAACACAAGGTAAGTAATTGTATTTCTGTTTCTACTTTGCTCATAATTTTCATAACATATGTCTTCATGGACATATAGAGCAGATAGTTTTCTATATTATGTTTCGGTATGAGGTATCCTAATCTAGTTTTGTCACTTTTGTCAAGATATATTTCAGGGCAAAGAAAGCAATACAGAAATGGAAAAAGAGAATTCAGAGCTGTACCTGCGTAACTGTCAGATTATTCGTGAGAATGAGAGGCTGAGGAAGAAAGCTCAACGTCTGAACCAGGAGAATCAAGCTTTGTTGTCAGAGCTGAAACGGAAGTTAGCAGCTAAAAATGCCAAGCGGAAACCTGAATTTGAAGTTGATATGGGTTCAAGTTCTGTCAGTGATCAAATAGAAGCAAACAAACGTCAGGCACTGGAATGAAAGTGAATGTTGTACCAAATCACTTCTTCCAGGTGCTTTATGCAGTTCAAAATTATGAGAAAGTTCAAATTGGGTTTTACCAATGTCATAGCAATTACCAGGCAATGTGCCATTTGAAACTATTTATTGTTGCATTTACTCCAAAATAATGTACTAGTTTAGTAATCAAATCGAAGTGCTTAGCTAAAAGGTCTACTACCAATTGTACTCCCAAGAGAAAAAAACAAGTAAAAAAATTATGCTATTAAGGGGTTGTGAACTAAAAGGCCAAGTTTTTCACTTCATCAATTATCAATCCACATTCAACTTCCTGTCTATGCTTGAGAATGACTGGTAAAATGCCTTGAAGTGCTTGTATGCAATATCCACATCTTCCTTTCCACATATCTCTCTCACGCTGCAATTCCAGAAAAGCAAAGTGAATTTATGGAAAATTGATGACCAACTTGACGAAACAGGTGACCAATTAGAGCAAGAAGAAGATATATATTAACAGAGTAAAATATTATGGTGTCCTCAAGCAACATGTAACCATTTCATCAAATCAAACTACCATGTGCCAATTACAAATTACATCGTGAGACTTCCTAAGTTAATTATTTAGCTGTCATTTGGTTTACACCATAGAAACTTTTTACTCTGAAAGAGTACACAAAATGTACATTTTTATAGGAGGTTTGACAAGGTGCCTGCATGTTGAACATTTTTCTTTCCGGATTACTTCAATTTGAAAAAAAGTTGTGTATAACATCTGATCCCTACTTAACTGAAGAACAAGCACTGCAGCTTGATAATATAGATCATTACCAAATATGAGCTCAAGATATTCTATGTCGGATGATGCATGACAAATTTCAAAAGAACTAGTTATAGACCGCTGCCTCTATTGCATTTTGGGTAAATACAATTTGATTGAATCTAAGAGTAAGGCAATACTTTTTTGCTTTTGGAAGTCTAGTTCTCTTCCTTTTGTGACATGAACTAAGGGTAGAGGAATATTTTTTTGGATTTCAGAAGTTTGTTTTTGTTTATCCTAATGGAAACCAGTCACTGGTGTATAACCAACTTTCAAATAAATGGAAGAAAATTCTTGGAAATCCCATGAAGCACAACATTGAATGGAGAAACTAAATAACAAGGTACCTGTGCATGGATAGCTGAGCAATACCACAATCAACAGTACGTATTCCAACTCCTGCAGCAAGTATTGGACCTATAGTTGATCCACATCCCATATCATTTCGCACCACAAAGTCCTGTAAGGATTTAAAAGAGTGGTTGCTTTATACAAGCTTACATACTGGGATCTTAAAATTTTAATAGAAGTCATACACAAGATTTGTTAATGAGAGACTGCAGCACATGTGGAGTTTCCTCTCATATCATTAATATAAACTCCAACATATTTTCTTATTGATATATACTGAGCATACAGTTCCTTGTCATATACTTCTTGGAAACCTCTTACAAACTGAACAGGATACATCAGAAGAGTATTACAGCTAAGATTGTGCCTAGCTGTCTTCTTGCAAAAGATGTAGATAAAAGTACTTAACGAAGGACTAAACTACACGGTATTTTTCATGATATCCTCTCTTAACTGAATTCAACAAAACGGAAGAGCTCTCTATTTTATTTGATGAAACTCTTTATTTGGTCTCTGGACTTCTAGCCTCTTATGTGCTCTTCTTCCATGTGTATAAACTTATGTTCATATTGAAAAGAAATCACATAATTATAGGACAGGCAATAACATGGTCTCACGTTGTCATGGCAGTCCTACTTTCTTTATGCAATAATAGGGAGAGATATTAGGAAGTATGCTTTCAAGCATAGACTGAGGAGGTGAGGGGCCAAACAGGGAGACACATAAATGGCTAAAACTCTCTTAATTTACATGTAAATGCCTAGATAAACAAGGGTCTTGTTATAATAGAACCTTCTTTTGTGATGATGTAAGACCTAGAAAATAAAAGTAGTTCAGAAAACGAAAGAAAAGTTAATATGCACTTGAAGATTAAGAAGAAAGAGCAAGAGAAGTACATAAATCTCATTAATGGTAAGTAAGAGCAATATGTCAAGATTATAGATATAATACCTTATGCCTGGAAAAGAAGGCTTTTATCTCAAAAGACACGAGAAAACCTAAGAAGCTACCCATGAACATTTTGACCAATGCACTCTGGAATAGTTAGTGCAACTTATAGTTGAGAGAGTGATACATTAATTAATACATTTGTAGCATTAATGCGTTGGATTTGGATCCTATAGAAGTTACAAGTTGACTCTTGAATAAGGGATTCAATTAATAGGTCAAGTAATGGCTTTCGTGCCCTCCTATTTCTTTGATGGTTATGCTAAAGCACTTGGAAGTTGAAAATTACCTGTGTCGGAAGGCTGTGGAGTCTTGCAACTTCTTTAAAAAGAAAAGATGTAATTCCACTAGTAGCATAGCGTTGATTTGCATTATGCTTGATTACAAGTCCCTTCTGTAATTCAGGACGGTGGTGCTCCTCATGCTTATCAACAAAATTAGGGTGAACTCCATGAGCCATATCAGCAGACACTGTTGTTTGAATGAGATACTAGACAATAAGTTTCACATGATATGTAAAGGGAAAATGATGTGATTTTGACAAGAAAGCTGGAAACTGATTTTTCCTCCTTTCTGTATGTTATGAAATCAAAAGTATTTCCATGTTAGACCCCACAAATTCTGGTATCTATGGACAAGGAAAATGATGTACTACTTGGCTGGTTTGCATCACACCTACAATCACACTAGCCTTTCTATGAAGGAACAAGTTTTTGGGGAACTCGTTAGACCTTCTTGTTACATGGTCTGGGAAAGCAAAGGCTGTTACATTTATCAATAAATTATTGCACTCGTCAATGGAAACCTCAACACAGAAACTTAGTGACTTTAAAGTGCAATAGTGTATACAAGTTAACATAAACTCAAATAACAAACTTATTAGTTTTCATTTGAAAAGACAATTACTAATACACATTTGCATGTAATCAGATTTATATGTTCAGCAAATGAAACTGAAGAGGTGTAAGTTTACAGGGCCCAATACTGAATTTATTACTGCCTTCTGAAAGAATCATGCAAAGCAATAACCCTTCCCACTATACTGTCTTATTTTGAGCTGGTCAATTGAATTACTGCTGCAGGAAATGAGGAACAACTGTTCACATAGGAAGGATTTGAGAGTATGGAGTAGTCCATTCATATTAAGAGATATTGAAAGGCCACAGACATATCAAGAAGAAGTACCAAGAAAAGAGTGGCGAATTGCGCGGGCAAAATCAGTTTCTCCTGCAGACTGATGACTTAGACAGTCAGTTATCCGTCTCATTGCCTCAAACATAGTTGGAGCACCAGCTCCTTGGCATGAATCTGAACCAACCTATAGTCTTGATAGAGTTAGACCTCATGCTTAAGTAAATGGGAAACTGAATCAATTCAGATAGCTGATCCAAAGTTCAAGTTCAAGCCAAACTTCACTGATTGCGTAAAGAAATGTCTGTCAAGTAAGAGAATGTGAAACTTATTGTTCATTTTCTTGTTTTAAGGTGGAAAATGTAAAAAGAAGCTGAGAAAGAGGGTACAGAATAGTTGAAAAGCTCCTATAAAGAGGATTTAGAATACCGCTAACTGATCTTTATTGCTTTTGTGCTCACATGCAACATTTGACAAACATGACAGATCTATCTAAATCAGACAAATATTTTCAAGACAAATTTGGTCTGGGATAAGCAAAATACTTCTTAGCTTGGAATATTCCTAATCTTAGAAATTGAACAACAACTGAACTGAGGTTCCTCAAAATGTACCTTTCATATAAGAGAGCATCTGTAGATTGCAGAATAAAAAAATTAAGGAAATCACTGATAGAACTTTCAGACTGCGCATACTTCCTACCTCTTCATTATCAAAAAGAGCAATCATCCGAATTGAATTCTCATTTGATAAATCTTCGGGCAAAGCACATGAATCAACAAGAGCTCTCAAACCACAAAAGCTCGATGCAAGATTATCCAGTCTTCCAGAAAATATGAACTCATTATTAGCACCTCCAAGGCAGCTAGGTTGAGTATCACAAATATTTAACTCAACACTAACTATGTCTTCAATTTTACAGCTGAGTTCATCTGACAAGATCTGCGATCACAGAGCAATACATCAATGTTCATATCATGCAATCCAGAATACCCTTCGCCCGTCATTTAAATCATGTAACAAATTAAATATGTTGGAAACCAGATAGAAGAACAGAACAGAAGCAGACTCATGATAATGCCAAATGAGAAGTGTGTAACAACAAATCAGTGCTGCTACCACCAAAAGCAAGTAAACTAATATAGACAAGGCATTCTAATAAACACGCATGTGACAAAAACAGCGACGCTATCTACTGAGAATCGAGAATCAAGAGAGCTTCCAGCTTCTCCATCATCTAAAGTATGGTCACTAGATATTTGATGCATTTGTTTTTGGAGACTACTAACAGCTATAGCTCTGTGTTTCAGTTGGTTATCCTTAAAATGGACGATGTTCTGATCCACCAAGCTTGAGCCTTTAAATAAGCTCATGGACAGAATTTTTCCACAGAAGAAGGTAAAGAACCAGCTTTTTGTGCCTTGAACCTCAGCCATTTAGCTACCCAGCTTGACCACTTGGCACATTATTTTAACACTCTGAAAGTATCTCTTATATGCTGAATGCTGATCAATACACAACAGATTTTCAAAACAAATCTTGATTGGAAGCAACATAGAAACAGAGGGTCAAAGCATTCACAGTCTTTGACCAGGGAATGAAATAATGAGGAACCCATAGGTTAGTCTACATATGAAGATTAATAACATGATCAGGTAATTCCAGGAAAAAATGCCGAAAGGAGTTCCTCTTTTTCGTGTCAGTCAAAAGATTTCTTCAAGTATCTATGGATTGACCATGAAATCAAGAAATTTCTTGGACTACAAGTCAGATTTAGTTTACATAATATGAACAACTACCTTAAGAAGGAGTTGATGATGAACGTCTTTGGAAGAAGACACATTACTTTTCTCTGTGGAATCAGCAGTTGCATTCTCCGTCTTTGTTGCCAGTAGTGGAATAAGGTGAGTCTCAAGGTTTGGCTTAAATCCATCCTGATTCACCGTTCTACATGCCAGGAAAATTGACAGCGCAGAGGAGATATCAGCAAAGCCGTTTATAAATGTGCTTGATTGCCATTTATGTTGTGGTAACACAAATTAAAGATCATTGACAACTACATAAATCTGCTTGATTGCCGTTTATGTTGTGGTGACACAAAATTAAAGATCATTGACAACTGTCACTGAAGATTGACCAGTTTAGCAAAAGATAAATCAAAAGAGATCCTCCATCAAGGTTACCCTTTATATTTCGTTTTTGATATTTGTCACAATCTAAAGAAGAGAGGATAACCTAAGAAGGAAGCAATTTTTAACAATATTTCAATGAAGGCAATTTATGCATATCATAAAGGTAATGCTACTAGAACAAGATTCCTTTTTAACTACTCCCTTTGTTTCAATTTTTGTGTTTTAGTTTGGCACAACACGGAGTTTGAAAAAGTAAAGAAGATCTAAAATATTGAGGTCTAAAACTAAAGATGTGTATAATGTACCAGAATATCCTTTGAATCTTGTGGTGTTAAATGTCATGTGGATGTTGAAACTACTTTTTCTTAAAAGGGCAGGGCTGCCCAGTGGGAAGGGCTGGACCATAAGGCTCTATTGTACACAATCTTACCCTGCATTTCTACAAGAGACTATTTACACAGCTTGAACCCGTGACCTCCTGGTCATATGGCAGCAACTTTACCAGTTACGCCAAGGCTCTTCTTCAAAGTAATTAGTTCCTAAATATAAAAAGTGACTAGTTGAGTGAAACAAGAAGGCAGAAATGGAGTGGAAGGGATAAAAACTTTCTTTCTGTTATGTGTTTACTAATGTTAGAAAGGAAAAATTCAGAAGCTAGCTTAGGTATTGCACTAAGCGGATCAAAACTAGAACATTTTTGGAGAATTTCAGCCAAGTCCAGACAAGGGCCTGTTTAGATGGACTTACATAAAGTAACTTATAAATCAAAAGTTGAAAGTCATAAATAGATAGTACCCTACTTTTGACTTATTTTAAAACTTTTTTGGCCTAAAAGTGGGTGCTCAAAAAGCACTTTATAACCTTTCCAAACACCTCCAAAACTAAAATAAAAAACTACTTAGAAGTCAAAAACACCTAAAAATAAGTTAATCCAAACGGGCACTTACAAAATTTTGAAAAAATCAAAAAAAGGGAAAAAACAGTCGACTTTTATTTGGAGAAAAAATTCCAAGATGTTGTTCTCATTATGCTACAGGTGATAAGAACACTTGACCGTATATTAAGCATAAATTAAAATCTGTACCGGTTATAGTAGCTGGTGTGTTTTTGAGAGCACGTATCTTTACCAGCTGCTTTGCACAAAATAATTGCATAATAAACCTAACAGCCTTATCCGGAAAACCAACAACAATTAAACAAGCTAAAAACATATTAATTTTGTCGGATGATATGTTAGTTAGAACATGTCTCAAGGGAAGGAGGAGGTAAATATGTCTAGAGTGTTGAGAGAAAAACTTGGGCACTTAAGGGCATGGAGACGTACTTCAGTCTCACATGCAACTATTAGCACTCCTAAATTCTGAAGCTTGCGCTAGATATTGAAAGACTGAAGTTTAATCAATAAAAGAGAAGCAGAGATCAGATGTTGTGGATCCCACAACATAAGTAGGTTTAACTTTTCATTTAAACTATTCATTATTATCCACCAGATTTCAGATATAAGTGCTTAAAAGACTTGCTATATGCCTTGGACCAATTAGCCTTATTTAATGTGAAATTTAAATCAAGTAGATATGTAAGTCACTTCTGGGAGAAAGCTATTCAAATTTGCATGAATATTCCCATCCGTATTCTAACACATATTGACACATTGCTGGACCAATTTGAACATACTGCAATTATTATTTCTCCAGTTTAAAATTCCTCTACCAGGTGTCATAGGTAAAGAAGGATGAAGCTCACTCTCAACTTCAGCATGCAGGAGTTACCAGCTCCAGTTTCTTATTGTGTTTGTTCTCTGCGGTCTCAAAGCAATACCTTAGATGGCAGATGATAGCAAGAAATAAAGGTTCTGTTTATCTATTCAAGAATGTAACATCCCTCTCGCCACAAACAAAGAGCAGGAAAAACAATAAGAAAAAAAAAAACTTCAGCGGAAGGCAACAGACCTATTAAGATGAATAGCCAACGTCGGCACTCGCAAAAGAGGCCTTGTTATTTTCACAAGCCTATGCAGAAAGGAACCATCATCATCTCTTAGAATAACCCTCCCAGCTACACTCAAATCCCGATCAAACCAAGTGTGCCATAGCCCACCACCATATGTCTGCACATTGACCATAAGATAGCCAGATTTGGTTGATGCAGACTTTGGCTTTAGTTTTAAACATGGGCTATCTGTGTGAGCAGCAATCACGTGAAATCCATCACCAATAGAATACCTGCAAAGCTAATTCATGTATCTGATTAAACAACGTAAGAATGTAACTCCTAAAGGAGGAGGGAATAAATGGCTGAAAGAGTTCAATATTAGTTCCTAGTGTAGAGATTAAAATGGATGAGACTGATAATGTATAGAGAGAATGCCCCTTGATCTATAGCCGGTTTCTACTTGCAGAACATTCCGTTTTTCAATTTGGTTTCTACAGGCTCATATGTGTAAGGAGCATTGCATGACTAATTAGCAACTGTAGTGTAACCTTTAGGAGGTATTTAGTGCTTGCTCACTTCTTTCCAATGGCAAATGCAACCAAAGAGGACATGTTCCGTGTAAAGAAATAACGCCCACCAGGCTGCAGATCCCATTTCTCATTTTCTTTCAGCAGATGAAATCCAGCAGCAATTAATTGTCTTTTTGCTTCAGCTATTACAAAGAAGAAAGAACATGTTCAAATAGTGAGCAGGTGAAAATAGAAGTTTGAGTTGACTGCAATAAACGACAATTCAAGAACTCTATTTAAGAGATCTGTACACTCTCCATACACGCCTGTAAACAGAAATGCTCTCACACCAAGACAAAGTTCAAACATTTGGACTGCCTAAGAGTCATACACATAAAAACAAATTCCATGCAACTCAGATTAACATATACTCTTGCCTGAAGAGTAACCACCGCAGTCGGCAAAAACTAATATTTGAGAAGCATCTAATGAAATGAGGAAAGCTCACCCATTCATTAGAAACAAATCATGCAAAATAAAATGGTGAATACTACGTTTATATTAAGTGGCCAATCAACTTATGCAACAAACCATATCTATATATGATAATATCATAAAAGTGACATCATAGTGGCTATAAAAGCACAACTGAACTTTTTTTCCATAACGGTGATGTTTGGATCAGTGTGCGCAGACCAAGACTAATTCCAAGGGGTACTTGCTATCTCCAACCAGCACAGGTACCAAGTAACATTATCTACAAAGGCTTGGACAAATGAAAAAAAGCACCTTAGTGTTTTTGCCTCTGCTCTAATTTGAAATGAGACTTGTAGTTCTCAACCCATTTCATTAAACATGAGGCCACACCCTTGGGTGACAGCTGAAACCAGTTAAAGATGCTAAAAGAAAAAATAAGATACTACATTTCTTAACTTGTACAGTAGATACACCACTCAAGTCAACAAACGCCATCAACAAACCAGGGTTGTCTCCTACATTTCTTACTCCTATTTCCATAATCATCTTAGCTCTGCTGTCTATCCTATTACAACAAGTATATAAACAAAACAAGTCCAAATAAAAAATTCAAAATATTTTGAAATTTCACTAACTTAAAAAACTGTGGGGTGAATTGCGAACCCAGGTCCTTAGAAAAGGCAGAGGTGCATCAAGGATGCATGCTTAAATTTAATACATTTGAGTGACCGTGTTCCCTTGCTACGGGTGTGAATGTAGAGAATAAATCCTTCATGATCTAAATTTTAAGATTTGGGGATACGGATACAGGTGCGGTGATTCGATTAAAAATATTTCAATATCTAAAAATAGAGTTATATGTCTAAATTATGAGACATGGAAAACTTACAAGGTATTTCAAGGAAAAAATATTGATCAAGAGGAGATTCCAAAAGGAGATAAAAGGAAAAGGACTGACATAGAAATTTCTATATACAAGCTATTCCTTATTATTCAATTTCACCTAAACTTTTGTTTTGATTACAAAAATCATAGATGCTTGTCCTGAATCTCTCCCTTGATTTTGGTCAAAA
Source organism: Solanum lycopersicum (assembly GCF_036512215.1). NCBI lineage: Eukaryota > Viridiplantae > Streptophyta > Magnoliopsida > Solanales > Solanaceae > Solanum > Solanum lycopersicum. Next base: position 2,144,419 of record NC_090810.1, on the reverse strand, counting down.
TTCCCAAAATTGATTGACCAAAGCCGGTACAGATCCACGCCCATGTCGTGTCGACATTGGTGTGGCACCGAAAGTGAAGGTTCCAAGCAACTTATATGGTCACAAAAATAATGAAACATATGGATACATGCACAACATATTCTCCTATACATGCTCAACATGCGTAGTGGAGACATAAAGGTTATGCACTTCAACAGCTTGATGAATCACATAAACTGAATAGCAATATTGTGAAGCAAATAGTAACCAGAAAACAAAAGGGAAGTACTAACCAAGATTACACAACCGATAGTTCATTAAGTAACAAATTTCATAGGTAACCTTGTATTTGTAAACCAATAAATGTTATACAAGAATCAACTAGAAGATATTACTTATAACAAAATTCTGTGAAGGCAAGGCCTCAATCACAGACAATGCACCAACATAGAAAGCTAAAATTATGTGGAAAAATAAAAGATGCAACAGATATGGAAGGGGTATGCCATAACGGGCACACTCATAGGTTGAGATCAGATCAGGAGGAGCGACTACAGCTACTCCAAACGTTTCGAGAAGAATGGCTCAAGACATGTTAAATATATTGAAACATGGTGGGTCATTTGGTTCACGTGCTAGTTAAAGGAATTGTAGTGTAGAGATATTTTATGCGGAAACAATAATGAAGGAATTGTTATACCGTGAACAATATTTTAAGGACTAAGGACTGTTATGTTGTGTCTAATAACATCACAGAAAATATTATGTAGGAATGACCCACGTTAAGGGTATTTTTGTCTTTAAAACTTCTATCTGAGTAATACATGCATTTTTGTTCTACTCTTTATGTCACAAAAATAATACATGGATTCTCGCAACTTAATGCGAGTAGTATTTATTACGGCCAACCAAAGGTTCGCTGCATTGATCGTGCGGAGATTAATTTTTCTTAACTAATAAGTAATAAGTTTTCTTAACTAATTAGTAGTAAGTAAATGTTGCATTAATTATGCTAGGAATAATTATGTTAGGATAAAGTTGTTGCTTGAACTCTCCAAAACTGTTGTTGCACCAGTATTGCATCCTTCGAATATGCACTACTTTTTGAGGATCTGACACATACCCATCAACATTATTTAAGAGTCCGAACAACATATATTTACCTAATCCAACCAAACAGAACCCCTAAATGTTAAGCACAATTGCTTAATTTTTTAGTTAGAGGACAATATTCGGAAATTCTTTTAAGTCACTAGTCCTCGCAGCATTTTCCAATAAGATAAACTGAGACCACAAACTCTAGAGACTTGTTATAATACAAAAGCACCTTGTTAGATATTCACTCAGCTGCTTGATCATGTCACCTGATCCATGCTGTGAAGTGTTTTTGTCGTTAAGTCCCCATAAAGGAAGACCATAAAAAAATCTAGGAGACTGCTCCTTTGTCCTTATCCTCAGGAACGTGAAAAGAGAGGAAAAAAGAAGCTTCACATGGACAACAACGACTGCTTAAAAAGCGGAAAGTTCACGCATAAAAACTTTGTATACACTATACGCATGTATTTATCATGATTTTCTGTTCTTCACCCACATTTCTATTGCTCTTCGAGAAATTATATAATAGAAACCTCTAATTAGAAAGTTCAAACATTTGATCCACATAACTAGATCCATATCAGGGGACCATAACAACTTGATAGGAGAGACGGGAGTAATGGGAGATCTAAACCAACAACAATTAGCACAATTGTTGGCTTTGTACCAAGAAGCAAATGCTACCAGTTCAGCAAGACTGGAAGACTTGAATGCTCGCTTGGATGCACTAACGAAGGATTTAGCAAATTTAAAGGCAGATGTTGAAGCAATTGGTAATGGCAATCAAAATCAAGGTTGGAAAGGTAAAGCAGTGGCTGCAGGTTCAAGATCAGAAACAGGTGGGAATTCCATGATTCCTAAACATATAAAGTTGGATTTTCCACGATTTTGTGGCCAAGAAGATCCCTGGGGATGGATGAACACGTGTGAGCATTACTTTCAACACCAACATACACAAGAAGAAGAAGAAATTGGACTTGCTTCTTTTCATTTGGAAGGAATTGCACAACGAGAGACGGGAGTTATGGGAGATCCAAAGCAAAAACAATTAGAAATTTTGGCTTTGTACAAAGAAGAACGTGCAACCAATTTAGCAAGGCTGGAAGACTTAAATGCTCGCGTGAATGCAGTAATGAATGAATTAGCAAATTTAGAGGCATATGTTGAAGCGATTGAAAATGGCAATCAGAATCGAGGTTGGAAAGGTAAAGTTGTAACAGCTAAAAAAGAGACTTGTAATGAAGGGTTTAAGAACGGTGGAAGGGTTCAAGGACGGTGGAAGAGTCCACGGTCAGGGAACCCATCCTTGAACTCAAGCCTTGTGAAAAAAATTCTAAAAGGCAAGGGTCTAAGGAAGGTGGAAAAGTCCATGGTTGAGCCCATCCTTGAACCCAAGCCTTGTAAAAATTATAATAAGGCATGATTTACGGACAGGTTCAAGGACGGTAGAATGGTCCACGAACCGTGGAGATTGACTTAGAAAAATAAAACTCGCCAGTTATTTTTTCAAGGTTATATGGGTCTTTTCTTATGCATCTAATACCTAAACTAGGTCGTTTTAATCCTTAGCCTAGACCGTATATAAGTCTTTTAAGCCTAAAAATTAACCATTCTAAATCACTTTTTAAATTTCTCCAAATCCCTTCAAGCTTTTCCCCGAAAATTTCTCTCTCTATAAAAGCTTGAAGAAGAAGACTAGGATTTCAAGATCAAGTCTCCAAATTCAAAGTATGATAGCTTTTATCCATGGAGCCCTTTCCTCCATGGAGTTCCTAAATTCTCCAATTTACAAAGTTAGAAATCCCAATTGAGTTAGAAAATCACTATTTCGTGGGATTTAAGTTTCGCACCGACAGGATATTAAGATGGGAGCTCTCCCGTTAGTAGAGGTCGGGTTTCTAGAAGCAATCTCTTAAGCCCATACTTATGTGTCCCCATAGGATGATTGTCTTAGATAGACATTAGCTAGTGGATCCACATAAGCTAGAAGTTCATGGTCTTACCTTGACGAGTATGACACCCCTTTTCGGTGGTCTTATATGTCGATTAAAGGTAAATCTCCCACAATAATGAACTAAGGTTACTTCAAGAACTATCTCACATGTGACTTAAGATGATGTTTATTTGCATTGACCATGTTTTGAGACTTATGTCCTCTAGTTATTTTACATTCATGATTTAGCATGGTCATCGCACTTTATGAAAATGTCCATTTTTCATGTTTTCAAATGTTTTGTGCATGGTTGTCATACTTGGTACATATTTTGTACTAACACATACTCTTGTCTACATTTCCCCAAATGTAGGGACCGACCTTACAGATTCGCACTTTCGTGGCTAGGGATCTCATATAGAAGATTGAAGTTTGGTAAGTCCTCATATTCTGAGGACCGAGCTTGATTCCCATTTTGTCTTAACTTTTCATTTTGAAACTTGATGTACGGGCTACGCCCCGATATATTCTTATGTACTAGATGGCTTTGAGAGGATGTTTAAATTTTTTAAATTTTCGCTTTTTTCTATAAAACTATTATATGTTGAAACTATCTTTTAATCTGTTTATTCTATTTTATTTTTTTTTGTATAATGAACGCTAAGTATCTTGTGTGGGGCCTCTCGGGGTCCTATACGCCATGTTACGCCTGGGGGCCACATTAGGTCCTGACAAAAGAAGTAGTGGTTGTAGGTTCGGGAACAGAAACGGGTGGGAAGTCCATGAATCCTAAACATACAAAGTTGGATTTTCCCAATATTGTGGACACTAAGACCCCTTGGGATGGATGAACAGGTGTGAGCATTACTTTCAATACCAATATACACAAGCAGAATAAAAAATTAGACTTGATTCTTTCATTTGGGAAGAATTGCACAACTCTGGTTTCTTCAACTAGATAAAGATATGCCTCAATATACTTTGGATGAGTTCAAACGTCAATGCAATTTTTGTTTTGGACCATCAATTAGAAGTCAAAAGTTGGGAGAATTGGCTAAGTTATGTCAAATTGGATCTGTGGCAGATTACCAAGAAACGTTTGAGCAACTGGTTTCACGGGCTGGCACTCTTACACAAGCGCAAAAAAGTGAACTTTACATTAGTGGTCTTGCTAATTATATAGCAATTGAGGTAGAGTTGCATAATCCTCCAGATTTGGCTACGCGATGAGTATTTTGACTTTATGAACGCATGGAACAACCCCTTCATTCACAATTATTTGGTCCAAGCAAAAAAATGCTAGCAAATTAAGACACATTAGAAAGTGAAAAACCATCTCAATAATTACACATTAAAAACTGCAATCAGAGGCTATAGAATATAGCACCTTAGTATAATCATAAGACCAGAAGAAGTTGAACCTTCATAAATATACCTGTAGCATGAAACTGAGTCCATGATTCATTCAGATAGTCCAACAGGTCACCAACAATTGACGTACTTGATTCAGAACTTTCGGGAAACTGCATTCCAATTAAGAAAGTTTCAACAAAACTGCTACTATTGATGAATATATTAGCAAACACTCCCTCTGTCCCAATTTGTTTGCCACCTTACAGTTTAAAGTGTCGGATCATTCTCTTTTTTCAACAGTCCTATCAACTAGATGATATATTAAATTTTATTTTTTTTTTGAGAAGGGATATACTAAAAATATTTTCAGCTATTAGAAATGGGCTTTGCAGCACTTCTTATATGACAAGCATGTACTGTTATTTCCAAATGTTAATCATAAACCAACTTTAGATGAATTGACTCTAAACACCGAAATTAAATGATTTAACTCAGAATTACCAACTCTCGTACTATGAATCATGCCATTTTTTATTTCTAACAAAAAGGTACTGAAGACTTGATTTTCAAGTTCACACCAAAAAACTTTTAGGTGAATCGACTCTCACACACAGAAATTAAATTATTTACTCAGAATTACTAACCCTCTTACTATGAATCATCCCTTTTCTTTTTGTAAAAGAGGAAGTATTAAAAACTTAATATTCGAGTTCACAACCAAAAAAATTGGGTGAATTGACTCACACACCTAAATTAAATGACTTACTAACTCTGAGTTACTAATTTTCTTACCATGAATCATGCCATTTTTTATTTACTAACGACAGATACGAAAAACTTGACGTTCGAGTTCACACCAGTTTTTTTTAGGTGAATTGACTCTCACACACCGAAATTAAAAGAAAACTATGAACTACGAACTCTCTTAATACGAATCTTGCCATTATTTTAAAATAAACTAAGTTAAAGACTTGATTTTTGAGCTCACACCAAAACTTTTTTTTTTAGGTGCATTGATTCTCACACACCGAAAAGGCGAAAACAAATGATTTAACTCTGATTTACTCACTCTCTTAGTATGAATCATGCTACTTTACTAGATATAAGAATGTATTAGAAACTTGATATTCGAGTTCACACTGAAAACAAATAGGTGAACTGACTCTCACATGCCGAAATTAAATGATTTAACTCTGAATTACTTAAATTTTCTTACTATAAAGTATAACCATACCATTATTTATTAATATATATAAACTAAGGTATTGAAAACTTGATATTCGAGTTCATACCAAATTTCCTTTTTAGCTGAATTGCATTTTGTATCCTTGTAGTCCGAATTACATCATTCTTTTTCAGGTGAAGAAAGTAGTAAGTAAATTTACACATAGGAAGAGAAGATTGACCTCGGGAATTGAGCCGGAGCTGGAGCAGAGTGGTGATGTGACGGAGAACTTACGGAAATGAATCCGGCAAGGCTTGGTGCTGCTGAAGCTGGAGAAAGACGGTGAGGTTTGACGAATTTTTGAGAAAAATGCTGAGGGTTTGGAGATTGGATATGGTTGGAGGAATTGGAATCGAGCTATGGCCGCCATTGTTGCGCTACTGGATTGAAGCTTCGAATTTGAAGGATTGGGCGAAATCTATTACTATATATTTTATTTATTTCTTCAAAAGAGAAATTATTATTTATTAGTACCAAAAAAAATATTATTAGAGAACTTGATAAAATACTTTTCTAATTTTTCGAAACTTACATCTTGTTTGGAGAGTTATTATGAATTGTATGAGTTAGTTTTAATATAATGTTTGTTTTAATTGATTGTTTAAATTTATTTTATTATATTACATATATTTTATCAATTTTGTGTGATTTCATTGTTAAATTTTTTCTTATTTTAATTTAATCTTTATTTATTATTTATTTTATATTTTTCGAATACTATCTTTAAATTACTGAAATGATGACATTATATAATAGTGAAAAATAAGTTTATAATATTATAAAATAATATGGAATAATTATCAAACAAAATAGTAATAATATTTATGTTTGGCAATGAAATCACATTGTTAATCAAGAAACTTTATTGAATTGAATAAATCAATAAACAATTGTTTCAAAAGAAAATACATACTAGCTAAAGTACTTGATTAATACTTAATAGTATATCCTAACAATCTATTTGTTTTTATTTGTGATTGACATGTGAATTTATTTGTAGACGTAAAATAAGAAATGAATTATTCCGAAAAAAGAGTCGTGACTAAGGACAAGATGAAAATATTGTGATGATCGAACACGTGAAGAAACGACATATGAAAGTTTCAGTTCGAAAAAAAATTATGAATAATTCCAGATAAAACAAAGGTGAATTGAAAAAATATCAAGAAAATGTAATTACACAACTATAAAAATATGCTACGTCAACAATCTATATTAATAGTTATAGTTGTTCTTCAAATTCTGTTACTATTAATTACTTCTATTACAATAATTATAATTATTCGACCTTTTCAAATCAATTCTCATATTATTTTTTTAGAAATTAATTTGATTAGCTTTTAATAAAATTTTACTCAATTAAATCAACTTGATATTTTAACTAAATTTAGATTCAAAATCTATAGAAAAGTATAAATTACATTTAAAAAAATATACATCTATAGATGTTTAAATATCAATCTAATTAATTAATGTGACAACCAATTTGAGGCAAAACAAAATAAATTATAATTATTATTTTTGGCTGGAAAATTATTAAAAATATTTCATTTTCATACGATTCATAATTTTTCTGTTTTATTTTTTATTATCATTATTATTATTATTATTATTATTATTATTATTATTATTGTATTTGATTTGATTGCCTTAGCCTCAAAGCTTTCGACTTCTCTCTAGATCTTCAATTACTATTGGAAAAATTATTCAAATTATTCACTTAATTTGATCTCCGATCAATGGCGAAGGAATTTAACGTCCCGCCGGTAGTTTTCCCGTCCGGCGGAAACCCCGGTCCACAACAACGTCGGCTTCCAACGGCGCCGTTTCAACCACCGAAGTCATCGAACCCTGGGATACCTTTCATGTCCTTTGATGTAGGGTCTGCTGCTGCTTCCACTTCATTTTCCACTCCACAATTCGCATCCACCACCATCGGCGGCGGAGGATCGACGGGTTTTGAAGATGAGCCACCGTTGCTGGAGGAGCTTGGAATTAACACAAAGCAAATTTACCAAAAAACTATATCGATTATGAATCCATTTCGGGTTAAAGCAGATCTTCATGAAGATGCTGATCTCTCTGGACCGTTCATATTCCTTATGGCGTTCGGGCTTTTCCAATTACTTGCTGGAAAGCTTCATTTTGGAATCATATTGGGATGGGTAATCATGGCTTCGTTGTTTCTCTATGTAGTCTTCAATATGCTCGCCGGCAGAAACGGGAATTTGGACTTGTACAGGTGCGTCAGCCTGATCGGATATTGTATGTTGCCTATAGTGATTTTATCGGCTATCTCATTGTTTTTGCCTGGTGGATTGGTGATCAAGGTGGTTACCGGAGTTTTTGTGTTATGGTCAACTCGAGTTTGCACTAGGCTTGTGGTTGAACTTGCATCTTGTGGAGATGAACATCGCGGGCTGATCGCGTATGCTTGCTTCTTAATTTACATGCTTTTCTCTTTGCTAGTGATATTTTGAATCAGATTAATGTGTTAGTATATTGCAGTTTATAGCTTGATCATTTTTTGTAATACCTTTATTAACTTGTGAGGTTAGAGTTTGTTAGTTCCATTTGCTATAGATGAATATAATGAACTGAATCATGTAGTTTTAAATTCACAATTTGTTATAGTTGGAAGAGAGTTGTGGTTTAGTTTCTTCGTATTTTGTCAAGCTTTCAAATTTCTTGAGATTTCAAGTGTTAAATTGAGATGTACTTGTGTATACGGGGAGTTCGTTATTACTAGGTCTGAAAGGAGCTATTTTGTTTGAACTTCCTGCTTTTTGCCTACGATATCCAGAAGTTCTTGTGAAGTTTCTTCAATATTCGAGTGGTAGTTTCCTTCCTTTTTTTAGCCGGAGCCTAGAAATTACCTTCAACATTGTTGTTGATATGTTCTGGATGTTGTAGTCCACTTTGGTTGGAAGCTATTAAGATTACAGAAGGTTTGATATATTCGTGAGATGCAGCGTAAGAAAGAATAAGTGAAATTACAATAACTACATGGATGGTATGAGCGATGGTGGTGGATGTTTATTGAGTTCTTATGTATCGTCTGTTAACGTGCCTTCTTATCTGCATAGACAACTAAATAGGGTGATTTAGGTTCATGGACATTCACCTCTTTATGCATATACCATAGAAGTTTAATGCCAATTTGTGATGGTAAAATTTGCTGGAACAAGCTAACGATGATGACACTGTTCCAACGAATTAGTAAAAATGTGTGAGTATTTGATTTGGGTTGCCAACGATGAGTTTCTTGAGGCAATGGAGGCATTCATTTTGGGGGGGTGGGGCACGGGGCAGCTGCATGTACCCTTTAACTTTATGATTACAACCTCTTGACTCGGCTATTTCGCGTTGAAGCTTATATTTCTTACCCCCAGAACCCACCTACTACTTTGTTTTAATAACTACTAGTAAGTTCTTCTTCAAGTGCTAGGTCCAAATATTCAGATAGTCTCATGGTTAGAGATTTTAGGTATTGAAGACATACTTGTTAATGATGGTGTTAATTTGTTAACTGTTTATTCTTTGGTTGTAAGCTTATGGCAGATTAAACTCGATTGTTAATCAGTGAGGAGTGACTGTGTCGTATGTAATAAAGAATCTAACAGGTTTTTTGAGGTAATCAAGGACTTTTGAATGAATAGTTTCTTGTTTAAATAAGATCCATAAAGTACACGGTTGTGCATTTACATAGGCACGGAGACCATCTCTTGTACAGTATGTAATGCTTACTTTCACCCATTAATTTTGTCTACAGAAGTGTCAACATGTGAGTGATATTGTAAGCTGTATGGTGTTAATAAAGTGTTTTGCATTTATGCAGTTTACTGGACAAGCTGTTTTTACCTTATAGACTAATGGATTCTGCACAGGTTCAGCTTAGTCATCTATAAATACTTAATGTGGTGGATCTAACATCAAGGTTAATGTTGTTTTCACATCAATGATATTATTATGTTACCAAAGAAGCACTTCTTTTGGTGACCTACTTGCTTCTTTATCTTTTACCTGGTTTGTGAAAAGGTTATACTCATGTAAAGGATCCGTTTGTCGGATTTGTTTTTGTGATGAAGTGAAGTAGCTGTTAGTTGGAAAATTGGTCACTGAGCTTGTTTCGCCTGCTCTCTCTCACTTACAAGAACTGAGAATGTCAATCATGGGACTCTATACAAAACATCCATATGTGGACCTATTTGCTATTTTGTTTTGAGCTTATATTGCTGAAAGGAATTATCATTGATTTCAGCTTTCTCACTCTCTTTCTGTCGTTATTTTTTTTTATTTGCTACAAGAATAGTTTAAGTGCAAGCAAAAGCATCAGTTTACCAAGAGACTGGAGCATACTATAGCATTTTTCTGCTATTGTATGTGGTTCTGAACCACTGGTTCAAGCAGATTGTGCTGTTCTTTGGTGTTCATTCTGTCATCGTTCTTTTTCATCTTCTGGCCTGTGCATCAGAAACTTTCCTCAATGTCTTTGGCTTGTTTGTTGTCTATACGCGACTCTCCATTCTGTTATAATGATTTTTGTGGGATCTGCATAGGCCAGATTGATTGTGCAAAGAACTGTTGAAATGCTCTTGGTAGTTATTTCCTGAACATAATTTCCTAGTAAAAATAGGAACATGAGTCCATACATCCTAACACACATATTTCACATATAACTATGTGAATCATATATGTAAATTACAGCAGTGTAATCCCACTAGTGTCACAAGTGGAGTGGGGATTGGGGAGGGTAAGATGAACGCTAACTTGACCTTTGTGGGAGTAGTGAAGTTGTTTTCGATAGACTGTCAGCTCAAAAAGTGAATTTATTCAGGAAAAAGGTTGCAGGAAGAGAAAGAAATGACATCAAATAATTAAGCTACAGAGCAAAAGATAGCTAAAAACATTGAGGAAGAAGAAACTATGTGATTACTAAGTAACTAATGAAAGACGATAATATGAGGTTACTCCCTACCTCTCCCACCCTCGTAACAGGAGACCGTACCTGCTAACCTTCTATTATAATCTACAATGCATGACATTGCAGTCTAAACCATGCAAGTATAAGTACTTTTTTAACAACTTAGTAATTGACTACAAAGGCAGTTTCCATTCAGTTTCTTGATATCGTAAGTTTCATTTTGTTTGGTGTGGAAATAACCTAATGCAATTGAAAAAGTCGTTATGAATTATGGTTTGCTCAAGGCATATGGATAAATTTATTTCAACAGTAGTCGAGATAGTTGCTGTTTGTGAACTTGATTTTTGATGCTTCTTGTATGTATTTTGAGTAATTCTCATTCTCCCACATTGGTATCTAAGAGAAAATTGGAGCAAAAACAGTGGTATTAATAATGGGCTGAGCTTACAGGATTACATACTTACCTGGACGGGGTCAATGGGCGATCATTAAGACCCATGGCCTAGGCTTGTGACCTCCATTGCACTTTGGAGGGGTGCCTGCCTAAGGTTGGCCCAAGTGGTCGAGCCTACGTCATAATTTGTTGCTGTGGGGGCCTGCGTACGCGCAGCCCCTGCCCAATTCAAAAACCAAATGGTTTTTTGCACTGTAATGCCAACTCTGGCCATACAGTTTTCTACCTTAGTCCTGGCTTCAATGAGCAAATTCTGAAAACACAAACCAGCTTCACTATCATACAGCTGAATCGATAGTACATATGGTCGAACCGATTGATGCACAATTCCTAAATCAAAATTCAAAGTACCTGACCCAACACTATCGTAAAACTATAAAATGTTGCTATAAATCGTCTACACTGTTAAAATCATGTGAGAACCAATGCTTCGGTTTATTACTAGTTATTCATTTACTTTTTTAACAGCCAAAATGTCTAAATAGTGACTGCCAAAGACGAACCCAAACATTTAACTAAGCTTGTGTTAGAGAAAACGTATTTCGATTTTCTTTGTTACTCATTTCCTCCGGGGTCTTGATACCTTCACTTAGGGAGCAGTCTGTCAATTGCAAAAAGATAACCACCTACAACAACAAAGGAAGCAATTCCGCTCCGTGCCATCCGCAATCCCAAGCCACGATATAAGATGTTTCTATCTGCAGGATGAATCCCGGTCCATCTCTCAAATCTCTTCCCGGGCAGTTGAAATTTGAGAAACCTTCTCTCCATGGATACAAACTGTACATAAGGAGTGTTAAGGGAAGGAGGATAAATCACAAGGCCCGGAGAAAAGAGAATAGCAGAAATGTTTCTACGTAGTATCACAATGACAACCAAGAATCCCATTGTTTATACACCTAAGACGTTGAAAAATCTGAGGACGGCAGGTCAAAAGTAGTTCAGGCTTTTACTTGTGAACAAAAACGTTTGACATCAATTGATGAATTCATGCACAGATCCTGTAACATCAAACAGGGAATGAAGGTACAGATTTGAATCCCTGGAAAGACAACATACCTTGGGCAGCACAATGCATTGTGAACGAGACCTGGCAGTATCAAAACAATGAGAAGCAGCAGCAGCAAGTGAACCAGAGAATCCAGCTGCAAGACTAACAGCTAAAGGGGACAATGGACCAACTTCTTCATCAAATCTGAATGATAACAAGGTAATGGTTAAGAAGGATAAAGTTATTTAAAACTGAGTAGGGCATAGTGTCTATCTATTAAGTGACAAAATACACTTGGTATATACAAATTTTATTTTAGGGGAGAACCCATTTGTCAAGCATAACTCAAGTTGAAAACAACAGAATGCTAATCCAATTAAGTTAAAGCAGCAAGCCTGAAAGATAATTGTTACATTCTTTATTCACCATTTCATGTCTGACATAAACTCAAACTATCTTAGCAGAGTCGATAAAGAGGCCCAATACCATGAAAATTCAGAAAAACCCTCTTCATCAAAAAAAAAAAAAAAAAAAGTTAAGTGCTTATCTTCCTGTCTAAGTGTTGCTAGGCAGAGTTATCTAGTTTCCGTTGGTACCTGGTAGAATAATTGAGGTACACACAAGCTGACCACTGTTATCCCCAAAAACAAGAGTTATGGGGGTAGCCTTTTAAAATAATAAAACCTTTTTTTTAAATCTTCTGTCTTATATTTAATATGGTGCAAAAACCTTGTTAGTCTAATGCACGTTGATTAAGGATATTCTTCAAAAATTACAATATGGGGGTAGACTTTTTAATGTGAGATTGATTGAAACTTTCATAAAGTAATAGGTCACAACATCTCATCCAAACCATTTCTGGGAAAATATAGTCATCCAAACATGAACTCTTTCCCAAATAACTTATTTTCAGAAATATTTTGAAATGCTTCTCCAAGGAACATGTCAAAGAAAACATCCAAGCGCTAGAGTTGAAAACCAAGACTAGAACAAACATTTTAAACAAGTTAACATAAGAATTGAAGCATACCTAGGTGGGGGATTCATTCCAACTGCTTTCCATTCAAGCATTGCTTGATGTAGGATTTGCCATGTTGAAAAGAATATACCACCAAACACACAATCTCGAGCAAGTCCAGCTCTCATACCTCTCCAGAGAGCACCCCATCCTTCCAAAGATATGATCTCTAATGGCCTCTTAACATCAGACACAGATGGGGGTCTACCAGACCCTGTCATCATCCATGGATAATCTTTCAGGGCAGTAACCAAATTGGGATGTTTGGTGGGCAGGGTGGTCAAAAGACCAACTGTGTTGTTCAATACCCTAATGTTCTGGGAATATCCCGGTAGCAACTTTGCCATTGAAGGTGAAATGATGGCCTTTTCGACAACTGATGTGGAGCTGGGAATTCGGGAGGCAGAAGTAACCTGAGCACGGAGTTTAATAAGTTCAAACGGAGAACTTACAAGTGATTCCACTGCTCCAGAAGCAATTCCTGCCAACAGAGCCTCAGAGGCATAGACATACTTGTCTTCTCGGCCATCTGATTACAGATATACACACAATATGTTACCACCAAAACCTATAATAATGAGAAAAGAAGCAAGTGTACTAAAAAATATTCAATTCATTTGTATAATACGGTAGTGCATAATTCCAATATCCCCTTCTTTTAACTGCTATTACTAGCTCCATTGAATAAGATATTCTTCTTTCGTCCCAGTTGAGCTTGTTCAGTTATGGATGGTCAAATTGACCAATTCTTCATTCAATTTGGCATATTGTTCAACTCTTTTTTATGACTATAACATAACATATATACAAAAAAACATGTGAGTGTCTAATTATTGATAGAAAAGGCTCTTAATTCAAGAATTTAACCGTACAGTTGAGAAAATAATGGTTTAACTCCAAAAGCAATGGTTTTTCTTACTCTTGTTTGTTGACATAGAGAAGCTATCAGAAACAGTTCAAGATATGGTCCATGACGGACTGAGGTTGGGAATTTATTAAAAGCCTTTTGTATTGAAATATGATAAAGTGGCTTCAAGATGGAGAACTGTTTCTTTGATGGATGTCAAAATGACCTTTCTTCAAATACTGCATCTCTTATTTCTTTTTTCTTTTTTTTTTTGAAACTGGTAAGGGTGTTATTGCATCTCTTATTTCAAGTGATCCTTTCCCAAATGTTTTTTTTTAACGGAGTGAATGTTCCTGAGTTTCCGTTTCCAAGACAAGCATCCAAAGTCTAAACTCACATAATCATGCAAATCTTGTTTGGTCTAGGTTTGGATTTTCTGGTCAGGAAACTGGCGAAAAGGTTAATAAACAGTTAAACAACTGAAGAAATCATACCTTTGTAAAAAGCTGTCATTATTTCATAAACGCCAAAGCGAGCTCCCAAACCCAATGATCTTCCAAGTATCAACCACCCCACACCACTATACAAGCCTTCAATGTTCATAAAATGATCAAAAGAACATTAACATTTTAGAAAGATGTCCATATAAACAGCAGTCTATATGAGAAATTTTATGAAGTTTTTTCATGAGTCTTTTACTAGACTTATAATGCATGTATTTTCTCATCAAAGCAGTAATAAAAAATTGACACGTCATCCAAATAATTTTTTTCATGAGGCAAAATGAGAGAGCAGAGTAGCATCACTTTTAGTTACCATAAAACAAAAATAGCTGATCGAGTCACCTGAACTTCCTGACAAAGTTCTAACCCTATTGAGAACATCAGCACCAGTGAGTTGTTTACTGCTACCTGATCCCACCTGCATTCCATTCCACAGAACATACAACCACAGCACAAGAAGACATTAAAGATGCTGCCCCCCAGTGTAAGATAATACATTTAAGTGAATGTTCATGGTTATCAGCAAATTCCGCACCTGTACAAGGACCTTAAGACTATCTAGAGGGTAACTGATAGCAGTGGCTAATGTAGCAGATCCTGCAGCAACAACTGCATGTGTTGCAAATATTGGATTCTTCAAAAGTTCGTTCATTTGATAGATCGACGTGACACTGTTGCAATTGTTGCTCTCCTTTAGTCACAATCAAATATTCAGAGATTCATAAATTCCTGCAATTCTCATTAGATCAAACACAAAGTGTTAGTACTTCATATGCTCTAACATCCTAATTTTTTTAGAGAAAGGGAAAGAGAGTTCTCTTTTTCTTTTTTCTTCTCCTTTCTATGAACACATAAATGTTCTTCTCTTTTCTTATTCATTTTGAGAAAGCTTATAAATTCTTAGAGTGCAGGGGTAAGTTTATTTTGATACTTGATATATCATTTTGTTTATTTTGATACTTGATATATCATTTTGAACGTTAATAGTTGTGTATTGCTACTTCTATTGAAGCCAAAGTTGGGTCAAGAAGATGTTTGGGGTCCTCGTCAGGTCAAAAAGATAAAGCAAGAAAACTAACAGATTTAAAAACAAATTTTGGGAAAACCAAAAGGTAAATGAGTTTAATTACAGGACAGAAATGGGATTGGTTGAAAATAATGAGGACAATTTGGAGTTAAATCAGCATTTTCAGCTTGCCATTCAAGATGTACCAAGGCCTAAAGCATCAAAACGTGCTAACTACCTAAGATAGCCTGGTCACAGCTGGTTAGTACAGAGGACAGATGCGACAATTGAAAAAGATTGCAGGTATTTTAGACTATAAAGTACCATCATCTTTTCCTATAATTCCCTTGTGTCATGTTCATTAAAAGACCTAGAGCCCATTAGAATTGGCTGAATTTAAGCGGTGTTAAGTGCTAAGTGCTCAAGGTCAGCTTATCAAAGTTCAATGATAATGCTAGAATTAGTCAGTACCAAGATACACTTGATCCAATTTCATTTGGTTAAAGGTTTAAAGGAAAAAAGAGAAAACTCACAGTGTCAACCATCTCACCACAATCTACATTTGATAGAAGTAGATAAACTTGTATAACTAATTTGAACTGGTAATGGTATTTTCTTATAAATCAGCTTCTCAAATTAGCACTCCCATGATATGATACATAACACTTAACAATTTAAATCCCATATTTGTGGTGTCACTGTTTTGGGAAGTTGCACTAGCTAACAAAGAATCTACCACCCTGGCATAAGTTTAAATGGTTTTACATGACAGTAACTGATTATTTTCTTTCCTGTTAGTGCATCACTTCCTCTGACATATTTGTTTGGCACTGAAAAAAAAGAAGGATATTAACAGAGGAAAGACCACTAGACCAACTTTTTCCATCTAGTGCATCAGTCACTGTCATTTTTCTCCTTCACACATTACAATATACATAATTTTTTGAGGTAGAGCATAGAACTGATTAGAAATAAGAAGTCGTACACACCACAATTAAGTTGTTGAACGTTCACAGTGGTTAATTTGTAGAGGAACTTAGTGGGAACAGGAACAAGATTATTGTGATTATTTTAAGGAGTAGATGTTGGCATAAGCAAAACCCAAAGATACAGGATTCAACAAAGAAGCTAGACCAGAATAACCTCCCCCGGATCTAGATTTACTCTTTTAACTACAAGGAACAACCAGTAACCGACTAAGTTCTACTCGGCATGAAAATCATAAAACCTGCAGTTTATCATAATTCTGCTGCTGTTTACTTTTCCTTAAGTCAGTATGACCAAAATTACTACACTCAACTGTGTGTAATCAGTAAAGCTAATCCTATCAGGGAGCAGAATACATTGAATTAGATAACAAAATGAAACTATTTAGCAGCAACTGAGAAAAAGGACAGAAACCAATGTATAATGTGTTGGAAACAGTCTGATTATTGTCAGACCAAAAGGAACATAACACATATTACCAGATTTTAAAATCACCAAAAAATATCTTGGAATCTAACAACATTAGTAGAAAAGATGTTCTAGACCTCAGCAGAGACTAAAAACACTAGGTGACAGAGTTACCTATTGCTGGTGGGATGCAATAGTGGGAGGTGACAAATCTCCTATGGAATTAGTCGAGCTGCGAGAGAGCTGGCCTGAACACCACGGTCATACAAAAAAATGTTCTAGAACTTATCAACTTTAGCTCTAGGTGAGCTATGCAATCAAACATGTATCACACCTTCCTTTTAACAAGCAGCGGCAGAAAAACAACACAGCCGTGAAAGTATCTATTAACATCTGATTTTTATGCAACAATTCATTCAAAAACAACGACTCATTCCAAAAAACAAAAAAAATGCGAGACATTCGTCTGGAGATTGAAAGCACAGAAACACAGCAAATAAATAAGTAAATGAGCAAAAATGAGCTAATATGCAACTGCAACTGAAATCGAAAAATGGATGAAATTAAGAGATTTTTGAGGTTCTAATGCTTCATAATGATAGGGAAAGAGCTTACCATTACTGTCGAAACGCCACTGAAATCGGAGAGAAGAGATGCAGAGATGGAGAAGAAGGAAGACGAAGGAAGAGAAGAAAAATTTAGGGGTTTTTGTCTTCTGAGGGTATTATTGGAATCAGGAAAAAATACGAGGATAAAAAGGTAAAATTATTTATCAAATAAAAATGTTTTTTCATAAGAATTTTAACTTCATGGATTTCAAATTCTAATAAAGGACCATTATTTCAAGTGCCAATAATTAAATTATAATTGATAAATATTAAAATAAATACCCTTTTTAGCAAAATTATTGAATTTCATCTAATTTATATTTAGACTTCTACATACAGATTGAATTGATTTTCATTTTTTCCCCCAACTAGTTAACTGTGAAGGTATGCATAGGATTTACTTTACATTTAATATAGGGATAATGGATAAGTATTTTCTCAATTATGCTTAAAATTTTAGAGACACATTTATACTATATTAGAACTTTTTCGACTTACGTGACACTATCTTGTGAGCGCAACAATGATTGACTTTTTATTTTTCAAGCTAGTTCCACGTAGGTCCAGAATAGATAGAAAATTACTTATAAAATAAGTTTAAGGGGTAATATGACCTTAATATAGTATAAGTGTGTGTCTGGATTTTGAACATATGTTGAGGGAGTATTTATGCATTTTCCCTTTAATATATAAGTAAAGTGAATATATATACCAAATATAAAACAGATCAAAATATTAATATAAAGTGAAACATATAAAATTTAAATTTCTTTCTTCACTATTAACATAAGAAATTGATGCAAGAAATGGTGAAAAGGGTAAAAGAAAACCCCTAACTTAGTTTTGCAAAGAAATAAGTAGATTTATGGTAAAACATAAAGAAAATAAAAGGGTATAAAGCAAATAAAAGAAGGAAAAATTGTTTATAATGACAAACTAATAATTTAATTAAATGTTATAATCACGCTTTGATTTGATTCTGTCCTGTAGAAAATTGTTTGTCAGTCGTTTCTCTCCCTAAACTCTTGCTCGTCACTCTCCATTTCTCGCTCCCTCTCGCTTTTATACAAATACAAATGTCTAAAATGTGTTTGTGTTTGTATAAAGCGAGAGAAAACTGTATATACACATATATTTTCATTTCCCCTCGCATATCTCACTCGTCACTCAACCATATCTCGCTTGCCACACTCGTTTCTCTCACTTATACAAACAGAACAAAATGTATAAATTGTGTTTCTGTTTGTACAAAGCGAAAGAAAATTGTATATACACATGCAAATACATATATCTTCATCCTATACACTTATAATTATACAATACAAATATTATCTGTCTTATTTTCTTTTGTCTTTCTCTCTTTCTTATATTTTACAGACACAAAATATACAATTGATCTTTTGTATATAATATATTGTTTTCTTTTGTATATGTAGAGCGAATTATACAACTGATTTCTTTATATATGTATAGTGAATTATACAATTGTTTTTTGTATATGTACAGCGAAATATACATATTTATGTTTGCTATGGAGCGCGATTATGCAAAGTATAACTATAACATACAAATATGATTTTTATGTTTATTTGTGAAAATTACTCAAAAAAGATTTGCATAAAAATATACATCTTGATTTAAGATTCTGCCGTAAAATCTCATTAAATTAATATAGATGAATCATGAAATACTATTATTGTATAAAGCTATTATTCAATCGATGAATTAATATTTATTAATTTAAAGAGTATTTTGAGATCTAATGAACGTTAATTTTAATTATATCAAAATTATTATATCTTACTAATATATGTATCATGTTTATGAAATTCACATAAAAAATAAATGTGTTTTACAAAGAATACAATGAATGATGCTTGGATACTATCAATTATGCAACCTTGGTTTGGACAACAAACTGATATAGGAAAGTAAGAGACAATGACAAATTATTTTTGATATTTCAAAATTCATTCGGACGATGAAATCTCAGATAAGTTGAATGAACCATTTGTGAAAACATCATTCATAAACTAGAAGTCATGATTAATGATCTCGATTATAGCAATAAAATAGACAAAAAAAAATTGTTGAATTACCTAGGTGAAACCGATAGATGTTCAGAAGTTCAAAGATTAGAAGAAATTATAGATACTGTAGGAAAAATCAGGATTGATAATGAAGTCGAGGGTGATACAATATCTATGGAACCAACAGATTGCATATAAAAAAAGTTAAAGATTAGCGTCACTTAAATATAAATTTTAACTGAAAACAAAACACAATTGAATCATATTTCATTAAATTATCTATAATTTTATATAATAAATTTACGATATTAATAGGACCATAAATTCATATAAGAATCTTCTAAAAATATGTTATCTTATTATTTTATCAAAATAAATAATTTTTAAATAGCTCA
Source organism: Solanum lycopersicum (assembly GCF_036512215.1). Taxonomy (NCBI): domain Eukaryota; kingdom Viridiplantae; phylum Streptophyta; class Magnoliopsida; order Solanales; family Solanaceae; genus Solanum; species Solanum lycopersicum. The sequence goes on along the minus strand of NC_090810.1, from coordinate 2,124,663 downwards.
AATTAAAATCGCAGAAAAATATTATCTTAGAAATTATTAAAAGTATCCAACAAAATTGAAATTAAAAAAAAAAAAAACCAACGGGTCCGTACAAAAAACGCAATGGTTGAACAATGAAGGGTAAATACCAGATTGGCGCTGAGGAACTCACTCAACAATGGGGATAACTTCGACTGAGGAGATTGAGTATGATCAAACGAAAGCTGAGTACAACAATGGCGGAGATTCATGGAGCTCATCAATGAACTGGACGATCTCTCGTGGTTCTCTTGAAGATTCCATTACTTTTGAGTCCTCCGATCCTCAGATCGATGCTGAATCTACTCAGATATCACCGCTTATTCTTCACAGACCTTCGCCGGATTCCTCCCCTTGCGAAATCAAGTGTAAGTGATTTAATCAAAAATATTGTATTGTTTACCAATAATATATCATCGAGTACTTATTTGTGTATGTTGTAATTAATAATTATGCAATTTTGACTGGGTTAGTCTAGTTAGAAACTTGTATATCGGTTTCCGAGCTAGCTTTTATATATCTCAATTAATTTTACGGGATACTTGTCACCTTCACCAGCAATACAAGTAGGAAGAATCACCTGGTAGTTTGAAACGTGAGACCTCATGACTACGAACCACTTCATAGATCACTAGGTCATGCTTTGGATATTTTTAAACTAACTTTGAAATCATGGACACAGATAAAGCGGAAACAATAGAACATCTTTAGTAACAATGTTGTTTTGTTTGGATATTTTTGGGTGCTATAGTGAGATGCTTCATGGAAAACATATAATATAACATAATAGTTGGTTTGGTGGTAGTATCTGTGATTTGCTTGAGCTGTGGTTTTTCTGGAAACAACTTTTATACCTTGTAGAGGTAGTGGTAAGGCCTGCGTACACTCTATACTCCCCGTACCCAGAGATTTCACTGCTTATGTTGCTGTGATTTCACTCAAGTGTTCTAGACTCTAAAATGACCCTTTATAACCAGGATGCTGATTTTAATGTGATGAACTAGCTATTCAATATTTTCTAATGGGTATTTTGAGTTTCGTATCTATGTTTGGGGTTACTGAGGACATGACTCTAGATAGAAGGAGTAGAGATCACGTGTAGAAGGTTAGTAGGGGCAGAGTGTTGTCTTGCCTTGCGAAGGTTGGTTTGTAATACTAGTCATACTCTTGTAGTTCTTGCCATATCTTGTTTATTGTGTTTCAATTATTACACTATTTGCGGATTTATTGTTCTTTATTGTAGGCTTTACATTGCTTTTCCTATCTATGCTTCAACTTGGGTTTTATGCATTTGAGCGAGGGTCTTTCAGTAATAGACTCTACCTCCACGAGGTAGTGTTAAGGTCTGCATGTACTTTACCCTCCCCAAACCCCACTTAATGGGATTTCACTGGGTATGTTGTTGTTGTTATTATTTTTTTTGTTTGTTGTATATGTTTGGGGTTACATGGGGAAGTGCAGTTCTTTTCTGGTTGTCTCCTTTCACTTAAACCTGTATGCTTAAAGTTTTGAGAAGCTAATCCTGTACTGGTTTGCATATAGCCATATAGTCTTTAGCTACAGGTGGTTTCCCAAAGAACAAGCTACATTTTTTGTCCACTGATTCTATTCTGACGCTATCAATTTATGTATTGCAGTATGCTTTATGCAAAAGCATGAAATCAGGCAGGTCTATGTTCGGAGTACTGCTCGTGTTTATGAGATATACTATGCACCTACTCTGCAGAGCGACAATGAGTATCTATGTACCGTCCGCTGTAGCATAGCTGAACGAGATGGAGAATTTCTCCAAGCTAATGAGATTGAAGTAGTTACCCCGCAATGTTTGGAGGATTATGTAGGAAAACCAACAAAAGGTAGAGTCGCAGCTGAAGCCAATTGCACAAGGGAAGATGATTGGGTTGAGGTTAAGGTTCCTGATGGAAACGGGGTAAGCTGCCTGCAAAAGCACACAACTGGGAAAGAACAAAGAAGTATTGAGGTAGCATTATATAATGACTTTTCTGCACTTGCCTTGTTTTAGTATAAAGAAAGCAAAGAAAAAAGGTTTAAAGGGGTGTAAAGAGAACTTTTGGAAACTTAGTGGATTCTATTGGAGATTTCCAGTGTCATAACATAACTAAGTTGGATTTTGGGGCATCTGATGTAGATGTTTTTTGTCATATGGCATTGTTAGAATGTTAATGGCCAAAGTTTTACCCACTCCGTTATTTTTTTTATCTACTCAATGGGAGAAAAAAGCCAATTTGAATTACAATATCGTATTATTGTCTTGACTGCAGATCTTATCTTGCAGGATTTATACGAGGCCACAGCAGAAATTAGTGATGCAGATCCCTGCATGTCACTTACAATTCGCTTTTTATCACTTCCAAATAAAGATTCTCTATGCATCGACGAAGTTTACATATTTGGTGACCCTATTGACTCTAACGAGGTAGAGACCCCAGCAGCTCCTATGGAAAACCAAGCTAGTTCTTTTATGGCCATGCTTGTTCCCACCCTTCTGCAACTATCTAAATCAGGCGTCAGCCAGAAGCAGCAGGAGAAAGATGTTTCTGATAGTCAAAGAAAGGAAAATGAAGTGGGAATCGCAGTGAGGGCATCTGATTTTTCTGATGCCAATAAAGAAAATGAACAGGAAAAGAAGATGAGTGCTGATCATATAGTGCAGTTGGATGTCACTGACAAGCCTGTAGCAAAACCCACTCATTCCAATCCTCTGATACACCAGGAGTTAAGTAGAGAGAACCACAATACCTCCACCACGAGTAATGATGCTTTACAAGGTCGTATTGTAGGAGCCATTGAACAACTTCTTGACCGAGTGAGCAGAATTGAAAATATTTGCTTGAGATTTGAAGAAAAGATGGTTATTCCAATGAATAGCATGGAGATGAGACTTCAACGACTGGAGCAGCAAGTAGAAACTCTAGCTAAAAGTTCCCAATTTTCTGGAGTAGCTTCCTGCAATAGAATAACAGCTCCTTCATTTACTGGCAGTGAGTCCAATTCTAGCTCTTTGTATAATGATGGAAGTGAATATCGTTCATGTGGGGTATTGGAGCTGGAGAAAAAGGATCCCCCTTGCAATAAGTTGTCCGAACCTTCTGATGACATTCCTGTTTCTTCTAATCCTTCACATGTTCTTCCAAATCTTGTGATTTCTGCCCCTGAGTTTTCATGTGGAGAGGATGAAGAAGAAAATGATATTGTTGAATCAGTAAAGATATCTTCTCAAGAGAAGCAAAAGCAAGTTTTATCTATTGATGATGCTTTAGCTGCAGCACTTTCTGGATTTTTGTCCACGTCCCACGTTCTTCCACCAGATGAAGGGACCTTGGAAGTTATTGCGTCTGGATCTATTAGTGAGGGAGTGAATGAGAAGAATGAGTTTTCAGAATCTACCCTAAGTGCTTCAGTTACCGCTCACAACTGTACTCTGGAGGGAAATGACGACGACAAACCTTCAAAGTATACTCAAATTCTTGCAATTGCAGCTCCTGACTTTACCGAGGAGGAGGACGAATTTGAGAATGCAAATACAAAAAATGAAATAGCTTCTCCAAGCACTGGAAGTCAGGACTTTGTTGACCTTAACAGAAGCAAGAGAGTGGATAACGCAAGTTCAACTGTTGCTTCTGAGACATATGCAGAGCATGAGAAATTTCTCCATGAGAATGTTCAGCTTAAGGAAACTTCTGGAGTAATTGGTTCGAAAGATCATGCTTATGCACAAGAAAGTATCTGCAGATCACAGGATAATCCCACTGCTTGTCCTTCAGGTCAAGATGATAAGGTTTCAGAGACTAATGTAAGAGATTCTACTAATGAGCCACAGATGAATTCTCATAATCTAGGAAATGCTGCTGAATCTGAAGAATGTGATCCTTCAAAAGGTTCTCACTTGGACGTTATGCAAAATGTTTGTGAATATCCAAGACCTTCTGCTCTAGATTTCGACATTCCCATCTTAGATGTGAAGTTCACAGCCAATGAAGACGGTGATTCCAAGTTCTCACTAGAAGTTCTTTTAGGTGACAAGACAGATGTTAATGTTGATGAAAGCACTAATAATGCTGTCACTAGTGAGGGAACAACTTCCACTGATATGAATGATGAAGAATTACTGAAGTGTTTTGCAGGCGATAGCAACACTCTGGTGGATTTTGGATTTTATGCTGCAGATACATTCACTAATTCAGATGGACACAGTAATCCGAGTATATCCAGCAACCACGAGGTAGTCATCGGTCTCATCTGAGACCTACTTTTCGCAACGTGTATAGGTATGTTCAACTAGTTCATGACTGATTTTTCTGTTTTTAGTTATAGTATTCAAATTGAATGTTCTTTTGTTTCTCTAGTCATGTGTAGCTCACAAAACTCCATAATTCTTGACGATTGACATACCTCTCATTCCTGCTCAACCTTTCACCTTTCTCTTAGAGCTGAACTGGTAACAACCAAAATGCAATAACCACAAACAATTAAGAATATACATATATGATTAAGAGCATGTTTGGTACTGCTGTTAAAAACTGTTTATTTTAAAAGTATTTTTTTTAAAAAAATTACTTTTCAGTGAAGTGCTTTTAAAGAAAGTAATTTGTGTTTGGCTTGTTCATTTTAAAAAGTGTTTTTGATAAACAAATTGTGTTTGAATAATGTTTTTCAAAAAGTACTTTTAATTTTCAAATTATGAAAAAGGGGAAGTCGCAATGCACGTGTAATATTAAGATTATTTTAAAGAAATAAAATATTTTATATGTTTATTGTTAAATCACTAGATACAAAAAAAAAAATCACAACAAAAACAAATAAGTATAAGAGATATATTGGTATACATGTTTATATGCCAGAGATATTTTGATTTTGAAATAAATGATTTTCTATTTCTACTTTTAGCAGAAATTTTTAGTTTATTCTCAACAATAGAAAAACATGAAAAACAGCTAAATTTTTCTCTCAGAGAACAAGTGTATTTGGCCTTCCAATCTTATTATAATGGATTTGAATGCATTAATAGTGTCTCCATTATAAAGTCTACCACACATTCCTATAAATTAGTATAGGCAATCACCATTATTTATATTCACCAATAACTTAAACATGAAGATTTTTCTTTTTAGTTTTCTAATATTCATTTCTCAATATTTATTCATCATGAGTCAACCTAAAATCCCATATCCTCCTTGTGATATATGTAGTTGTACTGGCAATGCATGTCAATTACCAGGAGATCCATATCCATATGAGTGGCCAGAGTTGGTGGGAACAGAGATCATACATGCCAAATACATAGTAGAACATACCAATCTTCGTGTTACAGGTATCGTGTTAAATTATCTGATACATGTTGTAATCGTGTTTGGCTTTGCCCTGATGAACATGGTTTTGTTAAATATCTTCCCAAAGTCTGTTGATAAAATCAGAGCATATATATATCGAAGTTGTAATCCTCAACTTTTATAATACTAAAGTCCTTGTTATGTAGATTTGACTTGTTTTACATTCTCTTTAGAGAAATCACACACAAAAAAAATCTCACAAAGCCATATAGCAACTCTATCATTGAACTACTAGACACTTGTTATCAATCGTTTCAATACATTATTAATTCCCCTTCTATGTATAAAAATCTCTGAAATTTCCATAATGTTTCTTCTGAGTCAATATATAATCTATTCGAGCTATATATAAGTTGGTTGATAAAATCAGAGAATATATTATATATCGAAGTTGTAATTCTCAACTTTTATAATACTAAAGTCCTTGTTATGTAGATTTGACTTGTTTTACATTCTCTTTAGAGAAATCACAAAAAAAAAAAACATTCTCACAAAGCCATATAGCAACTCTATCATTGAGCTACTAGACACTTATTATCCATCGTTTCAATACATTATTAATTCGATGTACATATATTAATGTATTCGAGCTACATATTATGTATCCGGTTTATTTTATAATAATTCGATCTACATATTATGTATCCGAAGTAGTTTTTAATGTATCCGAGTTACATATTAATGTATTTGATTTATGTTACTTTTTAAGGATTTAATGTAATTACAAACTAAGTAGGGATAGATTGTAATTTCATATTAAAATTCTGTGATTCCTAAAATTTATTCGAAATTAAATTAAATTAAATTTATTAATTCCCCTTCTATGTCTAAAAATCTCTAAAATTCCTGATTTTTTAACGTATCTGAGCTACATATTAATGTATTTTTCTGAGTCAATATTTAATCTATTCGAGCTATATATATATGTATTCGGTTTATTTTATAATATATCCGAGCTACATATTATGTATCCGAGCAAGTTTTTAATGTATCGAATTTGTGTTACTTTTTAAGGGATTGATGTAATTATGAACTAAAGAGGGACAGATTGTAATTTCATATTAAAACTCTGTGATTCCTAAAGTTTATTCAAAATTAAATTAGACTGGATCGGGCACACGTATGGGCTCAAGATGTTGGGCTCGAAAGCCTATTGTATTGGATGAATATTAAGGTCCAATTTTGGGATTAAAAGAGGGTGATGGTACTTAATTTTCTCATGTTTTTATCAAATTTATTAATAACATTATTAATTATTTTGAAATAAAATAATTATTTAAAAATAGACTAATAAATAAAAGAGAATGTATTCATTATTGTAGAGTAAATCTCCAATATTATTTGAAGAGGAATTATATAAAATCATATATCATTAGTATATAATATTAATTATTTTGAAATAAAATAATTATTTAAAAATAGACTAATAAATAAAAGAGAATGTATTCATTATTGTAGAGTAAATCTCCAATATTATTTGAAGAGGAATTATATAAAATCATATATCATTAGTATATAAAAAGTATATATATTTTTTAATAGTAAAAAAAAATTACCTTGAAATTGTTTCTTTCAAAAAATATTATATATATATATTTTTTATTTTATTTATTTTTAATTTTTTTTTTGAAGAAATTAAAAAAATTCATTAAATCATGAATACTCAAAATTAAATGTTATAGATAATATTGATACACCAATATATATACAATTATTAATTGAATCTTGACCAAACTAATAACTCCATTCACGTTAATTATTGTTTTATTGCCCTATAAATCAAAGCTTTAGATCACCATTTACCAAATAACTTAAACATGAAAGTCACCACAACTTTTTTTCTTCTTAGCTTTGTAATATTCATATCTCAATATTTGGTTATAAGTCCATATCCTCCTTGTGCTAGTGGTGTTTGCAGTGGTGTTAAATGCAAATGGCCAGAATTAGTAGGAGTCGAGGTCAAGCAAGCTAAGTTTATAATAGAACAAGAAAATCCTTCTGTTACAGGCGTTATTTTAGGTGATACTGGATGCGTTCATCAAATGGATGTATGTATTAATCGTGTCTGGATTTGTCCCGATAAACATGGTCGTGTTGCAACTGTGCCACAAGTTGGTTGATGAAGCTTTGTCGATAGAAAAATCAGATCATATCATAGATCAAAATTATCTTTGTCAACTTTTATAATATATAATAAAAAGTACTTTTTGTTTTTATTTATTTATATGCGTTAATATAAATTTAAAATTTATTTTAAATTGAGAAAGTAATCTAACAGAAATATCGTGACAGAAGGTGGAGGCCAGAGTTTTATCAAAAGGGATTTAGAATATAATAAATTAATCACTTAAAAAAACAAATTAAAGTTTCCATCTTTAATACATATACAAAAAAAAATTAATTTTAATCATATATGATTAATATAAGGCTTTCTTAAATATGTTTTGATATAAACGACAAATTGTGAAACCCACATTTATAGTCATTTTCGTTGAACTATAATCGCAAATTATAATTAATTAAATTGTAGTTGTGATGCATAATTAACAACTAGTGTCACTTAGTTGTGTGATTTCCCCAAAATTTTATATACACAATTAATTATTTAAGCCTCTTAACATTAACAACATTATTAATTATTTTGACATAAACTAATTATTTAAAGATAAAGACTAATTATGTCAACTAATTTCCGATTTTTAAGAAAACAGAATGTATTTATAATTTGAACACTATTTTAGAGTAAAGCCACCAATATTATTTGAAGTGAGAAGAGAAAATTAAGTAACAAAACAAATTTATACTATTTAATTATTCATCATAATTATAGTTTGCTATAATTATCACTCGCGACTAACATTATACATTGATTACGTGGGCTGACTTTGAGTTTGTATAATTAGTTACGTTCGTCAGAATATACAAATACATATGTATAATATATAATTATTTAACCTATATACATACACAATTCATCTCTCTCCCACTCTCTGCCTTCTCTCGGCTCGCTTCTCTCCTCCCTCTCTCAACCTCGCTCGCCTCTCTCCTCCCTCTGCAAATTTCGCTTGCCAAATATACAGATGCATATGTATAGTATACAATTATATACATATACAAATCACGTCTCTCCCACTCTCTTCCCTCTCTCTCTCGCCTCTCTCCTCCATCTCTTGTTCTCACTTGCTTCTCTCCTCCCTCTCCCGATCTTTCTTGCTATATATACAAATATATGTATAATATACAATTATCTAACCAATATAGATCACCCTTTCTCCCACTCTTCCCCCCCCCCCTCTCTCGCCTCTTTCCTCTCTCTCCCAGTCTCGCTTGCCTCTCTCTATCTTATAACATGTAGCTACAAATTGTAATTATCAAACTATAGCTATGGAGAGTAATTAATTATTTTTAAGTGGCTAATGTGAAAGTTTCCCATAAAGATATATATTTTTAATTGTAAATTCGACAAAATTACCTCGAAATTAATTTTAAAAATATATTTAATTTTATAAGAAAATTATTTTAAAATCATTTTAAATTAAAGAAATTCAAAAATTAATTAAATCACGAATACTCAAAATTAAATGTAAAAAATTATAAATGTTATAGATAATATTTTTACACCAATATTCTCCAAATATATATACAATCATTAATTCAATGTTGACCACACTAATAACTCCATTCGTATCATGGATCAAAATTATCATTGTCAACTTTTTATAATATATAATTAAAAGTACCTTTTTTATTTTTATTTATGTGTTATGTAGATTTGATTTATTTGAAATTCTTTTCGAAAGAAATCTAAATAGAGTAAATGGATGATGGAATCACACTGAAGCATATTATTTGATACAAAAGAAACCAGCTGATTTTAAATCATTTTTTCACAACCTGAGTTTTAAAATACAATGAATTATTGGATTATCGATTAATTGTTCATAAAAAAATCTTAAATAGTTATGAAATTGATTGTTCGATAGAAATAAAATCAAAGTCATTATTAATAATTTATTATTGATGAATCAATAATATTTTTTTCAATTCAAGTTATTTTAAGTGATAACTATATAAATTTATAAATCATAAGTATATACAGATATATTTTTAATATAAATATGACCAAACTATCTTGAAATTATTTTTTTTATAAAAAACAATTTAATCTTAATTAATAATTATTTTTAAATTATTTAAAATTGAAAAAACTTGATAATTAATTAAATCTAAATTATATAAAATTAGTTATGAAATTGAAAATATAAATATAATATTATAATTGAATAAATAAATTTAACATCTACTATATTTATATACATAAAATTAATTTTAATCTAATATAAAGAATGCAGTCTTCTATCGAAAAATTCAAATGATCCTTAAAATCATATCTAGTTCCAAAAGGAGTTATGAACTTTGAAATATGAGAGTGCATTTATTAAGTAATTTTAAATTTTAATTCCAATTTAGAACACTGACTTCATGATAATTAGAGATTACACATTATAATATCAAATATATTTAAAAATACACCAAAATTATTTTCAATTAAAAAATACAGCAATTCATCTCATATAGAGTAATGTTAATCCTAAATTATGAATTCTTTTATACATATTTGAAGGGTACAATAATTTTCTTGTCCATTGCATAATTATACCTTTTTTTTAATTGTTTAGAATTGCTGCCCTCTTTATAAGACTTTTAATAATAAAATCACAATTATTTCTAACTCTATAACTATATCGATTATTGATTATTATTAGTTCGATACAAGTAACCATTAAGATTATGCATAATAAGCCTTCTTTGTTAAATATCACTAATGGACTATGTGGTAAATGGAATTTAATAGGGTATTCCAATAATTATTAACTAATTTGCACCTAAAAATTAAGTTTCACTAAATTTAATATGATATACTTAGCTTATACATAAATGTCCTCTTTAATGTGGATTTAGCTAACATCAACACACTCTTAAGTCTCTAACTTCGAAATACCAAAGATGGTAAATAGAGTCGTAAATAATTTTCTTTCTTAATTAGAGGTTCAGATTAGAATTTTCTTAAATATGAAGTAATCTTTATTAGAGATTGTTTTAATTCACTCCTCAATATACGATTTTTCGACGCAAATATGAATATAAGTAGGTATCAAATAATAGATGAAAAATAAATATAAAAAAAAATTAGAAGATGTTGCTCGTAATCAATAGAGTGATAAGTAGTTCTTAATTTCTTAATCAGAAGTCTTTCAAATTTAAATTTCACAAACTCAAATTTTATCGAACTTTAATACAAATATCGTAAAATCATGGAGTATCATCTGCTAAAGTTGTAGTTGGTGCACCAACCATAACCAAAATGTTCGCCACTTGTTTCTATGTGTCTCCATTTATTCAAAACCCAACATTTTTTACCTCTACAAAATCTTTATACACTTCTATCAAGTTCAAATTCAACCACAAAAAGGGATTGAATCACCTTCAAGATTCCATTTTTGTTCATTCCAATTCTAGTCAAGGTATGTTACTGTCCAATTTGAATACACCCAATTTGTTAATTTGTTCTTTTCTTATTTAGTTTATAATCTGTGAATTAGTTTTATCTAGAAAGTGAAATCAAGATTCAATTTCTTTTTTTGTCGCTATAATCCTTTGAGAATATTATGAAGAGAGGGCACCAAAAGTGTCATCGATAAAGTGGTTTGAGAATCGTGATGTTCCAGATTCAAATCCCGAGACAAAAACACTAGTTAATTTCTTTTTATTTGTCAATTTTGATGGACGGAGTTACTTGGTACTTGTTGTTGGGGGAGGTGACAACTTACAAGTGTTCTGTGAAATTAGTTGAGGTATTCGCAAACTGGTAAAATAAAGAGGAAGAGATTTTTGTTAAGAAGGGGTGAGGGTGTTTTAGCATATTTAAAAAAGGGCACTACGGTGCACTAAAGCTCCCGCTATGCACAGGGTCTGGGGAAGAGCCCGACCACAAAGGCCTATTGTACACAATCTTAACTTGCATTTCTAGTAGAGGCTGTTTCCAAAGCTTGGCCCCGTGACCTCTTGGTCACATGACAGTAACAGGGTGTTTTAGCATAGAAATAGTCGAATTGATCAGTTCGTTTCGTCCACTAAATTAAGGGGAATGGTTATAGAAGATTCATGCATTACATTGACTGAGCCAAGGATTTTTACTAAGGGGGATGAGATTCAGAATATGAAAATCAACCATACGAAGATACTTTGACCTTGTATATAGACGGTAGTTTTTGACGAAGGAGTTTTGGATGAATCCCTTGTGGTACCGTAGCTCCGACAATGCAAATGAGGTCATCTAGTTTAAGATTGAGCTATAGTTGATTAATTGATCGATTCACTACAATGTAGTATTAGAATTATGAGAAGAAGGGGGATTAGAGTGAGAATGTAGCCCGTTGTTTCGTGGATGAGAGAATGAAATTACTCTTGGCAAAGACAGAACTAGGATTTTGAGTTTATAGGTGTATATATGTTAAGTGAACTTTTAAATACATATACACGATTTGAGCCAAAGTTATTGAATTCTGCAGAACCCGTAGATAGGTTGAGGTTAGCCAAATAAGTCGAAACCAGACACCGACCATAAAACCAACCAAATAAAAGTGAATTGACCTGTAAGCATTTGGTTCCGATGTATCTTGTTTAGTTCATTTGCCTTTCAGTTGTGTATTCCACATTCATTTCTTCATATCATCACCTTGCATCTTTCTTTTTTTCTTCTTTATCGTCATATAACAGATGAAATCTCCTTGTAAGCAAATTCTTTCTGAAAAATATTCTTTTTTTATTCAACTAATCCATCAGTATATATCCTAGGTTGCGCTATGTCATCTACGTATTCCTATAATATTGTAAGAGTCATGTCTATCTTATGTTCAGGTATGCTCGGGAAAGTTTTAGTTGTCTTGTTGATTGCAGGTCTGGCATGGGCATTCCCATCCCTCCAACCTCCACCTCCCAGAATCTGTGGTTCTCCGAATGGTCCAATAGTTACCGGACCTAGAATCAAACTTAGGGATGGAAGATATCTGGCTTATAAGGAGCATGGTGTACCCAAAGAAACGGCCAAATATAAGGTCGTATATGCACATAGCTTTAGTGCTACCAAATATGATTCAGCTGTTGCACCCTTGGTATGTCATCAACTCTTTGTCAAAATTGTTCTTGTGCATCATTTTTGAGTATAGTTGAACTGAGATTATTACGGGTTCTTGATGTTTCTTTCAGGAAACACTCGAAGAATTAGGGGCGTATGTTGTCTCTTTTGATAGACCTGGTTATGGGGAAAGCGATCCACATCCAAAACGAACCATACAAACTACAGCTTTGGATATGGAAGAGCTTGCTGATCAACTCGGACTTGGCCCAAAATTTTATGTTATGGGGTATTCCATGGGTGGTCTTTCCGTTTGGGGTTGCCTCAAGTACATCCCTAATCGGTATGCGCTTAAATGACATCGCATGAATGATATGTTTCGTGAGATATTGTCCTTAACATTCAACTGACATGTCATCATTATCGTAACTTGTCACACAACAGCAACAAGACTTAAGTTATTCCTGTATTCTCTGTTTTTGATTGTTTGTTACATCTTGTTTTGGTTCTAATAGGTTAGCTGGAGCAGCTCTAGTTGCTCCTGTTGTCAATTACTGGTGGCCTAGTTTTCCTGCTAATTTATCCACAGAAGGATACAATCTACAGCTACCACAGGACCAATGGGCACTTCGAGTTGCACATTATGCGCCTTGGCTAGTCTACTGGTGGAACACTCAGAAGTGGTTCCCCTGCAATAGTGTTATATCTGGAAAACCGAAAATGTCTCCCCAAGATTTAGAAGTCGTTTCGAGATCTGCTAAGCATCTAAGCAAAAGGCCAAAGCTTAAGGTAATTGGTTTACTACCTGAATTTGGACAATTTACTGTTACTTCATGATCCCTTGCATGTGTTTGATCCTTGTAATAAATTTACTGGGAGAATTTGTAGTGGCTCGGAATTTATTCCCGGCTCAAAGTGGAACTTTCGAATGACCACAAGGGGTGAAAAAACCATACAAGTTACAATATATTTTTAAATATATTTGCTTGCCTATGACCACTAGCAGTGTGTTGTCTTGCTGTCTGTTCATATTAGTAGTCGTAGTACTGTTCCTGTAGACTGTAGTTTCTTGTCCTTTGATTTCTGTTACTATATGTTGTTCCTTGTACCTCGATTATCGTATTGCTTTAATGTAGTTTCTGTCCTTTTACTATCTGTTGTTGTTATCATCGGGTGTTTCTTGTACTTCCGTTACTTCTTTTTCGCGACCTCTTTGGAGTGTTTTTCCTTGAGTCGAGGGTAGGGGTAAGGTCTGCATACACTTTATCCTTCCTAGACCCTACTGGATATGTTGTTGCCTATGATCTGTGGTATTAAGTAACATTTTTTCTTGAGGTTTTTGTTATGCTCTTGATAAAGAGCTTTTTCGAGTGGAAGTTAAACGTATGCTGCTATTAGGGAGACGAACAATACAGGCAAGGAAGTCAAAAGCGTTATAGCGTATTTGAATACTAAAAGTAACACACAACTAATAGTTCTGTTCGTATGCTTGTTGCTTAATTTTATATGATGAGCCATTGTTGACTCAAATGTTGCTCTTTTCATCTATAGGAATATGCTGTACAACAAGGAGTATTCGAGTCTCTCCATCGTGACATGATGGTGGGGTTCGGAAAGTGGGATTTTGATCCTATGGATCTTAAGAACCCTTTTCGTAATGGTGAAGGCTCGGTCCACATGTGGCATGGTGACGAAGACTGGATTGTACCTGTTACGTTACAACGTTACGTTGCAGAAAGGCTTTCGTGGATACAGTACCATGAAATGCCCAATGTTGGACATCTAGTTATGCTTGATCCAGCCATGAATGAGGTTATCTGGAAGACATTTTTGACAGGAAGACAAAGAACAAATAGTGTGCATTCTTAAAGAGGAAAACTAATATTTCCTTGTAAGCAAAATCTTTCTAAATAGTTGTTTATTTAATTCCCAACTATACATTCCAATATTATTGTAAGAAAGGGAAAAAAAGACAAATATACCACTGAACTATCGTAAATGGTACGCGCATATACTTCGTCATACTTCTGGGATATTGGTGCCTTTGTCGTCTAAAAACTAGAGCATATATGCCATTCACTCTGATGGAATACTAAATAGGAACACGTGGTGCAATCTTATCCGTCGATAAATGTCGGATCGGTGGATAAAATTATGACAGGTATATGTCCATGACCGTTAGTATAAAAGGTATATAAGCTCTAGTTTTTTAACGACAGAGACACCAATGTTCCAAAAGTATGACGGAGCGTATTTGCATACAATTTATGATAGTTTGAAGGTATATTTATCTTTTTTTTCCCTTGTAAAGTATCATGTATGTCTTGTAAGAATACCAAACTCCTAAAAAATATGCACAATATTTTATAAGGATTATGGTCCGTCTCTTTATTTCGGCTTATAAAAACAAATGATAATATTACGTTAAAAGTATGTGATTTTTATCGTTTATCCTTTCTAATTTATTACTAGGCTTTTGTGTGCGATAAAGCTAAGGTCAAATTTGTGATCTGCGTTTAATTCATTAAAAATATTACAAGTACAAGAAAATCTATGTAACTCAATATTATACTATATAAACTTTAAATAAGGTAGATATATTGTAATAATACACTTCTAATTACTTATTAAACATTAGCAATTAAATTAAAACACCAATTCTTTAATTATAATAATTTGTCTTTTTCTTTTTAATATTAAAGATTTATACTTTGTTGTCAATTTTTTTTCTTCCCTCTAATACAATGAAGTTGTGGGAGACGACCACCAGAAGGGTAGGTGGGTGTAAACTTTTTTTATTAAAAAAATAATTAAATGTATAACATATAAAAGTTAATTACACGCCAAATACGTGAAAATTCTTTTTTTCTTTATTTTTCATCAGGACTATATCACCTTTAATCCTTCTTTTCTGTCACCCACCATCGTTATCGCCACCTATTACTATCAAACTCATAAAATTGTCATCACTGCCGAATCCAAAAATTAATTAATAACTAAAATATCCTTGACAAAATCAAAAGAAACATATATAGATAAAATATAATTATTTACTAACAAATCTATGAATTTTAATCTAATTATGGATATAAAAAAAAGGTTATTCTTTGAAATTGTAATAAAAATAGAAAAAAAAGTACTGACACACACCTATTTTTAATTTTTGTTTTATCTTTTTGTCATGTCGGTAAAAAAAAATTAACTTTTAAATAGTATAGATACATAAAAGAGTACTATATGATAATTTAAGTATAAAAGAGTACTATATGATAATTTAAGTGTGTAACTGATTTTTCGAAATAAATTAAAAAAAAAAATTATGTTTTTTTCCTTCTAAATATAAAAGTTCAATCATAAAACGAAAATGGTAATGATAATGGGAGCTACTACTTTTCATACAAAATTTGTTTTTTTCCTCTTTGTCTCCATTTATTGAGAAGGTAGTTCACCCACCATTGTTGACCTCTGCAAAATCTTTATATAGTTCTAACAAATTTAATCAAACACCTATCTTCTCCATCATTAAAGCTCAACATTTCAATATTATCCCAACAAAGCCATTTAATCATCTTCAAGATTCCATTTTTTTGCATTCAAATTCTAGTAAAGGTATGTTATTGTACAATTTGAATACACCCAAATTGTTATCTTTGTTTAGTTTATAAATCTATTTCATTTTGAGAAGATTATGAAGAGGAGGGCACCAATGGTGGTCTAGTGGTTAGTAAATTAGGTTAAAAGAATCACAATGTATCAGGTTCAAATTTCGAGACAAAAACACTTGTTAATTTCTTTTCATTTGTTTTAACTTTAGTGCACAGAGTTACAGTTGTTCATTTTTGAATTTACATACCTATTAAGAAAACAATAATTGATATAACTATTGTTTATGAAGTAGATGAATTAAAAATTTAAGATTTTCAAAAGGTTTTATCTTTTTTAATGTAATTGATTGACGGTATAATAAGTAAAAATATTTTTTATCCTTTCTTGACTTGTTAAAATGAACAAGTAATTAGGGACAACTAAAAAAAGAAAATTGGACAAATAATTAGGGACGGAGGGAGTACCTGTTATTGGTAGAGAGGTGATTAGTATTACTAATCTCTTAGGGCCCGTTTGGATGGGCTTAATAAAAGCAACTTTAAAAAAGTACTTTTAAAATTTCTGAAACTTATTTTTAAAATAAGCAGTTATGCGTTTGGATAAAAG
This sequence comes from Solanum lycopersicum, assembly GCF_036512215.1. NCBI lineage: Eukaryota > Viridiplantae > Streptophyta > Magnoliopsida > Solanales > Solanaceae > Solanum > Solanum lycopersicum. The sequence goes on along the minus strand of NC_090810.1, from coordinate 2,107,944 downwards.
TGCTGAAGTTGTTATGTCAAACGTGAAAAGGGAAAAATGGAAGAAAGAAATGTTAGGGTTATATAGGTAATTTGGAGATTGTATAAAAATATTAAGAGCAAAAAGATAAAAATGTGGTCAACTTAAAACAACTTATAAGCTAAAAAAAAAAAGCACTCCTACCCCAACTTTTAACTTTTGGCTTAAAATAAGTTTTTTTTTAACTTAAAATAAGTTATTTTGAGTATTGTCAAACAGCTAAATAAGTCAAAAACTAGCTTTTAAGTCATTTTGACAAGCTTTTAAGCTGAGCCAAACGGACTCTTAGTTCCTTTCTATAAATAGTTGGATCATAATACTTATCATTTCATAAAATCAATGGATAAATTATCATATTCTTCCTATTATACCCTTGATAGAGTAGTTAATTAGTTTTGAAAATATATATTTTCATCAACCTAGAAAAACTAATAAGTAATTAATATTCATTAGAGTACTTCATACATTGATTTTGAAAATAAAAATAAAAAAGTTAAATAGTCATCCAAATGCATTTTCATTCATATTCATCATTTATTAAAAAGTTGACTTAACAAAATAATAAATAAGGGTAGAAGCGTAAAGTTACATAATTTCTTAATGCAAGTGCAATCTAAAAATGCGACAAGTAGAAGAAACAGAGAGAGGAAATTAGTGGAGGTGAGTTTCTTTCATTTACTGAGTTGAGGGGAATGGTTATAGAAGATTCATGCAACTACATTGATTGAGCCAATGAGTTTTACTAAAGGGGTTCAAAATATGAAAAATCAAACATACGAAGATACGTTAACCTTATGTATAATGTATACACTTAATTTTTTTGTAAAGAAGGAGGTTTGGATGAACCCTTGAGGTACCGTAGTATTAGAATCATGAGAAAGAGGAGGATTAGAGCGGGAATGTAGCCAGTTTTTGCGTGGCTGAGAGAACGAAATGTCTCTTGGCAGAGACAGAACTAGGTTTCGAGTTTATATGTTCATGATTCTAAAAAAGATCACAGCTTTATAGGTTCTTGTTTATTAAGTGTATTTTTGAGCCAAAGTTACTGAGTTCTGTAGACCCCGTAGATAGGTTTTAAGCTGCCCCCAAACACACATTGGCCTCTAGATAAGCAAAGGTTATCATACATTCATTTCTAAAATGTTAAATTTGTTTACCTTGTTGTGTATTCCACATTCATTTCTTCATATAACAGCTAAAAGATGTTCTGTTTTCTCAACTAAGCAATCAGTATATATCTTAGGTTGCACTATGTCATCTAAGTATTCCAATAATATCGTAAGAGTTATGTCTACGTTGTGTTCAGGTATGCTCGGGAAAGTTTTAGTTGTCTTGTTGGTTTCAGGTCTAGCATGGGCGTTCCCAGCCCTCCTACCTCCACCTCCCAGAATCTGTGGCTCTCCTGATGGTCCAACAGTTACCGGACCTAGAATCAAACTTAGGGACGGAAGACATTTGGCTTACAAGGAGCATGGTGTACCCAAAGACACGGCCAAATATAAGGTCGTATATGCACATAGCTTTGGTTCTACCAGATATGAGTCAGCTATTGCATCCTTGGTGTGTCATCAACTCTTTGTCAAACTCGTGCTTCTGCATCCATTTTGAGTATAATTGAACTGAGACTAAAATGTTTCTTTCAGGAAACACTCGAAGAATTAGGGGCGTATGTTGTCTCTTTTGATAGACCTGGTTATGGGGAAAGCGATCCTCATCCAAAACGAACCATACAAACTACAGCTTTGGATATGGAAGAGCTTGCTGATCAACTCGGACTTGGCCCAAAATTTTATGTTATGGGGTTCTCCATGGGTGGTCATTCAGTTTGGGGTTGCCTTAAGTACATCCCTAATCGGTATGTCTAGAAATCACTTTTCATGAGCGATACGCTTCATGACATGTCATAGTTTCCAATAGACCCTCGGCTCAAGTAAAGCAGAATCAAAATACAATAACCAAAAGCCATGCTAAAAACAATTAAAATAGAAAAAGTAGCATCAACAAAATGTATGATAAATGATGCAAAGGAAACAACAAGTAACACTAGAATCGAAGAATAAGATAGTAGGAGCGTAATAATAATAGTGATAGGGAAACTAGACATTACTCGACTACTTACAAACCTTCTAGTATTCTTGTATTCTCTGTTTTTGATTGTTTGTTACATCTTGTTTTGGTTTGAATAGTTTAGCTGGAGCAGCTCTAGTTGCTCCCGTTGTCAATTACTGGTGGCCGAGCTTTCCTGCTAATTTATCCACAGAAGAATACAATCTACAGCTCACACAGGATCAATGGGCACTTCGAGTTGCACATTATGCGCCGTGGCTAGTCTACTGGTGGAACACTCAGAAGTGGTTCCCATACAATAGTGTTTTATCTGGAAAACTCAAAATGTCTCCTCCAGATTTAGAAGTTGTTTCCAGATCTGATAAGCATGCAAACGAAACGCAAAAACTAAAGGTAATTGGTTTCCTATCTGAATTTGGCAATTTACTGTTATACTACTGTCACTTCTATGTGTTTGATCCTTGTAATAAATTTGCTGGGAGAATTTGTAGTTGCTTGGAATTTTGTTCCGACTCATAGTATATTGGAGTTCTATTCTTGCTCGTGTTAAATGTTCCACGTTGGTTGGGGAATAGATGGGTGGTCTCCTTATGGACTTGGGCAATTCTCCTCTCATCAACTATCTTTTGGGATTGAATTAGGCCTTGATACCATATTTTTACATGGTATCAGTGTCAAACTCATCCCAATGATGTTGGGCCCGCAATCCCATCTGTAAGTGTTCATGCTCTAGGTGTTGTTCCCTGATGTTGGCCCCCATCTGTAAGTCCCACATCAGTATAGGGATGGGAAATTGATCTCGTTAGATGGAACTTACCTCATGAGCTAGCCTTTGAGATTGCGTTAGGTCCAAGTGTCATATCCTTACGGTTAAATTGACCACTAGGAATGAAAGAAACATACTAACTACAGTTTTATTTGAGATAAGGGTCTATAGGAAACAACACTTATACCTCGAGGTAAGGGTAAGGTCTACATACAATCTACCCTTCCCAGACCCCACTTAGTATGTTGTTGCCTATGATCTGGAAGTTAAAAGTGTAATCGCGGAATTGATCACTAAAAGTAACACAACTAAGAACTACGTTCATACATTATTGTTTATGTGATGAGGCATTGTTGGCTCAAAAGTTTCTGTTTCTTTCATCTGTAGGAATATGCTGTAAAGCAAGGAGTATTCGAGTCCCTTCACCGTGACATGATGGTAGGTTTTGGGAAATGGGATTTTGATCCTATGGATCTTAAGAACCTTTTCCCAAATGGTTCAGTCCACTTATGGCATGGTGATGAAGACTGGGTTGTACCTGTTATATTACAGCGTTACGTCATAGAAAAACTTCCATGGATAAACTACCATGAAATACCAAATGTTGGACATCTAGTTATGCATGATCCAGCCATGAAGGAGGCTATCTGGAAGACATTTTTGACAGTAGAGAAAGAACAAATAGTGTATTCTTAAACAGGAAAACTGAAATTTACCTGTAAGCAAAATCTTTCTAAATTGTTCTGTTTTGATTCCCAACTACATATTTTAATCTTATTGTAAGAATTATGTCCATCTTGAATTCTCCACACTCGTTGAGTTTAAATGATCTTTTGACACACAAAAAACACAAAAAAGAGGAATTTTTGAGGACTTTTATTGCATTGCTCAAAGATGAGAGTACACAACTAAGCTAAGCTACAAGCAAAAGCTTTGAGTTTAAATTTTATCCAAACATAGGGAAAAAAAAAGAGAGTTTAAAATGGCATCCTCATCTCTCAAGGCAAAGAGGGTGCAATACTTGGATCTCGTGGAGTTGTGTCGATTACTTAAACATCAGCACAAGTAAAAAAAAGAAATTGCTCTTTTACTTGGGCAAACCAGTTTCAAGGCAGAGGAGAGCCTGACTTTCGTCAGGTAGCAAAACTGGACCTCTGCCAGGTCTTGTGCAGATGAAGTAGCTTATTTCACCTTTGCATTTCTGAGCCGGAACCTTGTCCTTAATTTCAGGTGGAGGTGGTAATGCTTCAATGTCGTTTAAATCCTTTATCCCAGCATCCTTCAGAATTGACTTATCGCCTATGACATAGCTGGAGAGAAAGGTAAAAGAACATAAGGAGCACTGAAGATGGTTAATGGTTGCATATTGATAGCACAAGGTCCAGAATGCATATCATGGCAGGGTGTGTTTGTATGTAGAATGTTTCCATCAAACAAGTCATTTTGGTGTTTGGTTTCGTTCACAATTATATCTACTCTTAACTTTATAACACTGCTTTAGCAAGCACTTGACACATAATCAATCTTTACTACTAAAAAAATCGTCACAACATTATCAGCGGGTTGATAATAATATTATCCATCTTTAGTAAAAGTTCTAGTTTGGAAAATATTTACCACCCTCAAACCACACACTGGGAAACATTTCCTCAAAACATTTTCTCGAACATGACTTCCCGCATAGTTATACTAGAACTTTGAATCTTTTATATGAAAGATGTACCTGTCTAGATCGGTATCTGAATTTGGAGGGAAGTGGAAAAGAAGCCTCTGAAGCATAAGTGTGGCAGCCTTTCTGTTACGCGCAATTAGAACAGCATTTGGCCCAGCATCGAAGGTGTATGCAACCTGGAAATATTCTAATTAGTAAAAATGGAATATGCATTTATTCACGCTACATTTCAACTACTTTTGAAGTCAAGCTTGCACAATCAGATCATGAGAAGCAAAATGTGAGCTGAGATATTCGTTGGCAACAAGGCTAATTATAGTGTTCAAAAAGGTATAAGTCCGAAGTTGCTTGTTATAGTGTCGAGATACGGTGCAGTTGATGTCATGTCACTAACGTCAAAATTTCAATGTTTGGGTGCATCATGAAGTTGGCAAAATCTTCAGCACAGAAAGGTGCATGAAGTATATGGGAGAGAGGTATGTCATGAAAGAAGCACTCACTGCCCATTACAAATATAAAAGCAGATTTCCCCTGAAGGAGTGATATTATTCTGTTCAAAATAATTTGTGTGACCAATTTAACCTGCAGAACTTTGATATTTCAAAAGATTGAAATCTTGATGACCCGTTTTATTACTTTAGTAAAAGGAAGAACCATATCATGCAATTATCTAATAGGACAATAGCAGGATAACATTTAAACCTGTGGAGTTCCTTCTGCACGGTTCCATTTCTCGACACAGCTAATTACCCTGAAAAGTTAACACACCGTCAAGACTTTCTTGTTTCTCCCACTTTCAGTATAAGAGATCATCAAGTTCAGAACTTATCTATGTTACAACACAACTCAAGATACAGCCTGAAGTTAAGACAACTTGCCTATGAGATGTGTCATTCATGTAGAATATAGGAGGGCTAGTGTCCATGCAGACTGCATGAAATTGATTGCTGTCAGAACAAGTCAGTTGGGCAAAAGTTGGAAAATCGCGATTTTGTATAGCTTCTTCCATCTGAACAATGCGTTTTGGTACTACTTCCTGAAAATACAACGCAAAACGATAAGTCAAAACTTCTGATACAATGTTTACCAATGGAGCAGATATTAAATTAACAGAGCTAACGAAGATAAGCTGAAATTTTCGAGAATATTGATTGAAGATGTGTCAGAACTACAAAATCCTAATGTAGAGAGTACAAAGACAATACCTTTGCTCTGTGGTCTATAAGTGCACTGGTTACAACAGTCTCGCGCATTCCTGAGGTGCTACTTGTTTCCTTCTGCCGTGAGCTAACCTGAAGTACAGCACATAACAAAAGAATTAAACAGAAAAAAAATCAGGAGGCACAAGTTGATAAATTAGTGTCGTAATCAAACTGATAGCATGATCATTTACGCAGGCATCTTATTTAAGAAGATGATGCAAGTAAAGTTTAGAATCCTGTTTAATTATGGAGTTGAAAATAGAAGATACACTCAAATAACTGATCCGGTGATAAACATTTGCGTAATCTACTTGACTAAACTTCATTGATTCATAGTCAAGAACTATGAGTTACTGAAAGTAGCTTAAAGTTACTTTTTTGGGGATCTAGGAAGCAGTAGCAATAGATAACCATTCGAAAAGAGAGAACTAAGATATGCAGAACAAATAAATGAACAGAAATAAATGGCATTGTTAAAGTCAAGAAATTAGTTAGCAAGAAACGAAAGCAGAATACTCTTTTTCTCTTCCAACTTCCCAGCATAGCAGTATGACTCGAAGAAACTTGGATTTCTAGAAAAAGGAGTTCCCCAAGATCTAAAAGTTGAATGAGGGGCTCAGTATAAAAATGAAATAGAAACCAAGTTCTTCTCTACAACCTTATCCCCAGAAAAATGTTCTCCTTTAAGTCTGAAGGACTGCAGTTCCAATGGGATAGATTCAGTTTCTGTTCCACTTATTATTATTATTACCAAAAACCACTGATGCACAAAAGTAATGAAATCACAAGTATCATGTTTGGAGAAAGAACTAGATGGGACAAGTAGAAGAATAACATGAAGACAGATTCTCGAATCTAGATAGGAGAAACAGACATAAACACAGATTCTTTCTTTCTTCTCAATGCCTAACAATCACATGAATAGACAAGCTTTCCAGGAAAGGTGAATAGCAACCACATCTGGATGGGAAGTACATACCACTGCAATGATGATAACAAGCTCATCCCAGTGTTTCTCGTCTGCGAGTGGAACAGCTATACTATCGCTACCATCTTCCTCCTTCACACATCACAACAGGAATTAGACCACGCTGAAAAGATAGAGAGCATATGAGACAAGCTACAACACAAGAATGTCGGAGCTCAACATACCTTTCCCATGACCCACTTGACAAATCCTCCAAACAAGCTTCGACAAGCACTTCCCGAACCTTGCCTGTGTGGGTATAAGTGAAGTGTGTCAGTTTCTTATTTTTCATAGCTATTGAATGAGCAGAAAAGAGAAAGTAAGATCAAGAAGGATCAGTTTGATATGCTATTACCTCGATCTAATTTTAGTCTTCTAGACAAAACATATAGAAAAATAAGACCAGCTAACGAAATATTCACGACTGTTATGAATTTACCTTGCTATGGCAGAAAGTCTCCCATTGTCCTCTTGCACATTCATTAACTTCGCAAGGGAAAAGACTGCATATCGGAGACATAAGTTGTACTCATCTCAAAACTTTCAGAAGGAATGTAATAATGGATAAAATAGAGATTCCCACAAGAAAGAAACATTCACTTGGAGAAAAGCATTTTCAAAATTACTCTGAAGATGAATTCTTAAGAAGGGCTGACATAATACACAGTTCATAAATTTCGTAATGACAGTTTACTATCCTTACAGACAAGGGTCAAAGAAGATAACATATTTAAAAGTTGGCAACATCAATTAGAATCCAACAAAACTGAAAACCAAGAATAAATGCACTAGTTTATCAGCAAGTACATTCTTCAAATGGCCACTCATATAAAAGTTACAGAACATAATTTCCTGAAAAATAAGTTGCAAAAAAATGAAAATAATTATAAAGAAGTTTTGATTTATTTGTGATTTGCATCAAGTGCAACTTGTGGTACTCCAGTTACTTTTCAGGATTCATTCAAGATTCACCGATATCCTTAGATCTTTGATATTAGAATATAAATGAAATAAAAAAAGGAGTGACTTTCAGAATACAAGAAAGAGAACGGTTAATCATACCGAGGCAGGCAAAACCAGCAGCTGAGGAAGCCAGACCAGCAGCAGTTGGAAAATTATTGTAAGAATCAATATGCACATGCAAGTTCTGCCAATCATTTTTACTGATCTTGATACCCTTCTTCTCATCCTCGTAATCATTAGCACGAGCTCGAATTTCTCTTAGACAATTTTGGTATCTGGCTCCATCAAGGGATATTTCCTACACAACGAGCAAAAGCAATGTAAAAATGTCAAGAAAAAGCAACAAAAAACTGCAGCATACAAATCTTTCTCATTGCTTGAAATGGAGGGAAAGGGGAAAACATAATGAGCTCAGCTTTCGAAGACTGCACAAATGTGAATTATACATTTCCTGCACAACTATTTTAACCAATTTCTGTAGCAAAAGCAGAGAAGATAATCAAAGACACGATCCATCATTAAACAAGAAATGCATCCTAAAGAAGAACAAATAAACTAAAAATTACAGAAAGTATTAAGAGTTCATATGATTCATCATCTTCACGTGTACCTCCTTGATTCCACTACATGCAGTCATACACAGCCAAAAGACATAAAACAGTTAATATATTAATATGATCTTGTAGATAACAATTGAAAGCAGAAGCTAGACAAACATTACACTCCTAAAGAACTGAATCTTCCCAATACCTGAGCTTCAGGATGTTTCAAGTTAATCAATCCACATAAATTCTATAAATTTAAATTAAGAAAATGAGAAATTTTTACTCTTCAAGAACTGAGCTGCCAAAATATCTTGTTTTAATAAACAGACCCACATAAAATTACAAGAACAAATAGTCATCAATTGTTTTGCGAAAAAATTAGAATGAGAAATTTTTACTCTTCAAGAACTTAACTTTCTCCACATCTGAACTGTCAATACAGCCTTCTTTCCCATAAATCAACCCACATAAATTACAGAACAAATGCATATCAGCAATTTCAGTAAAATCACACTGATAAAATGAGAAAGTCAAGAACTGAACTTTTCAAAAGGAGTCTTCTTTCACATAATCCACCCACATTTAATTACAAAAAAACAACATATAGTCATCATTCTATTATCAAATACACAAAGAAAATTAGTCCTCCACTTTTCACTCATCAAGAACAGAACTTTCTCAACATCTCAGCTGCCAAACCAGTTCCCTATCACATAAATCAATGGTTAATCTTAGTAGCTTAGATAATTAGCTAAGAACTTTCAAAGTGTTAATGATGATTCGAATCCCCACCTTATAATCCTCACCTACCCCCAACTATTATTTTTTAAAAAGTACACATCAGTAGGGGAACTACGGAATCTTAGTAGCTCAATCGGTTAGCTAAGAACTTTCACCTTATTAGTGAAGCTTCAATTCCCACCTTGTAATCCTCACCTACCCTTTTAAGAATGTACAAAATCATATTGTTGTAGGGAAAATCACAAATCTTAATAGCTCAGTCGATTGACAACCTAAAACTTTTACTTTGTTGGCGAGGTTTCGATTCCCACCTTGTAATCCCCTCCCCCATTTCCCGTTCCCCTACCCCATCACATAAATCAACCAAACAAATTAAACTAAGAATTTTTTTTTTTTTTTAAAAAAAGCTACCTTTTTGTTTAACCACATGCGATCTTGTTGGAAAGAAGGGCTAACAGCAACAGTGGTTGTGGTACAAAGATGAGCAGGATCAAGGGTAACACTAATACTATCATTAATAGCTAGAATAAGATTTTCATCCCTTTTTCCCCAATATTTAATCACTGCTATGTTTGTGGGTGTTTGAGCAGTCACCATAAGAATCCATTTCTTTGATTGTTCTGCTGCCATGGCGAAAAAAAAATTGAGGGCGTTAATTCCCAAGAATCGAATTTGGGGATTTAGATCTACAAAAATGGGAATGTGGGTTGGTGTTAAATTTGTATTTGGTAGAGTTATTTATACTACATGTAAAAAACCATGGCTGCTAATATAGTGAGTGAGGAACAACCTCCATTGTTGAATAAGAAACAAGTTTGTTTATTGTTTATTTCTCGTTGGCAATACACTTACACCTTGTTTGGATGGTCCTATATTTAAATTTATCGTTACGTAATAACAAAAAATCTCATTTTATCTAATATTAATTTGGTGCGATAAAAAAAAGATTTGATAATAAAGTATAATATTATAATTTATCTGAATATTATATTTATTAAAATAAATATTATTATAAATTTAAAAGGATATATGTATTCTCTTTTTTGTTTTGGAGTAAAGAAAGTGACTCAATTGTGGAGTGCCTATAATCATTAGCAAAGTGTCCAACAAAAGTAGGGGAAGAAATGGAATAGTTTCGAATATTTATAATAATAAAAGTAATTAATTTACGATAAATATAGTTATATTTTATTTACGTAAAAAATGGCTAAAATTATAACATAACTATACGATATAACTTGTCAAAACTTTTAGGAAGTATAATATTGACCACACAATGTAACTTAAGATACGAGTTATGTATTGACTATATATTATGATACACTCAAAAAGTTGGATATGGTTTAATTATACATGAAAAGACCAGTGATTATACATGATAAAAATCACCTCTAAACATGCATAAAAATTTAGAGTGTAAAATCATCTCGATATTTTGATTCTCTTAACATATAATTTACTCAAAATGATTCACATTTTTATTACGTCAAATTTATTAATTTTTTTTTTAAAAAAAGGAGGAAGTTTATATTGGTTAAATTAACTAAATTCTTGGAAAAGTTCATAAACTACAACGTTTTATTAATGTTTTGTCATTTTATTAGTCAACCATGCACACTTATAAGTAGCTTTCACTAAGAGCCATTTTCGAGTTAGACACTTATTTTTCATTTGTCTATATTATAAACATTGCAAATTTCTTGTAAATATTATTATATCGTTATCAATTATTATTATGTTGATGCATATGAAAAAATAGTACGTTAAAAATTAAATACGGAAATGAGATGCTTTATTAATATATTATCAGATCAAAATTATGATATCAATATCACAGAATTCAAGTTTCATATCTTATAATTAATCGCATTATTATTTTCTATTTAAAAAAATTATCTTCGAGTTAATACTTATATTAATTTAATAAACAACAATAGTTCGCAGAAGATTGTCGTTATAAAAGTTTATATTATTTTCTAGAAAAAAAATATTCTCTAGAAAGCATGTTAAGTTTTTTTTTGGGTTAGATATCCTTATTAAAGCATACTATTTATTTATTATTATTAAGTTTAAGCCCTGAAAATATTAAAAGTATTTTGCTCTTAAGATAAAAAAAATAAAACTTTGGATACGAAAAAACTATTACTTAAATAAAAAATTAAAATGTATTTTTCTAATTGAATGAGCAAATATGAGTTATTAGTTATAATATTAACAAAAACAAAAATTAAAAAAAAAAAGAGGAAATCTAAAATTTATTTCAATTTTTGTTGCTACACAGTACACATTGGTCTTTGAGCTTTGCTTTTTAATTAATAAAAAATCATCGTTTTATAATTATTTAAATTAGCCAAGATAGAGATTTGGCCTAGGCAGAAACAAAACAAAATACAGAATAATATATAGTCTAAATATTTTTAAAAAAATGTATTTCGTAATTAAAAAATTAAAAATCTTTAAGATCAAAGTGCATTGTATTGGACTTGGGGACTGCTTATATATTTAGGTATTTATAAGTCAAGTAATTTGTAAATATTTTTGTAGCATTTATATAATAAAAATAAAAATAATTTTTTAATACTTTTTTTAAAAACTAAAATAATAAGTTAAAAATCCTAATTTATAAACCAAAAAAATTTATCCAAACGTAGTCTTAAATTGATGGATGGCCGAATGCCATTGCACCAACTTTCTCACATGTGGCAATATATTTGTTAAAATCACACTCTTGATGTCAAATTATGACAGCTATTAACTCCTTTCGATTATTGTATTTTTTTATCGGAAATTTTTTTAATCGAAAAATTATATTGTATATATATAAAATATTTTTTTTAATTTTTATTCTGCAATTGATATATATTTTTCATTTTGGATAACGATCCCTACTAAAAGCAACTCATATGATTTTGGGAATTTTAAATTTTTTGTTTAAAAAAAAGAGAGGAATTCAGAGAAATAACTCTAGCGTGATAAACATTTTCATGGTCTCTTCATTACAACTGAACCATCAATCAATTTTGTCAAGGGTTAACAAATTTATATAAATATATATTATTTAATTTTTTAGTATATGTATAGGATATACAGAAAAGTTATTGGATTCGTTCGAACAGACGAACCCCACATAGCTCCGCATTTGTTGACCATATAATTACATAATCAATCAAATACGTCAAGTAGTTACATCCAAGTACACTAAATTCAATTATTAAGCGGTTTTTCAACTCTTCAAAAATACAAGGAAATGGATTGAAAATCGCTAATGAGTAAAACACGTTTGTGTAATGCGATTTATCAATAAAAAAAAGATATGGTTTACTGAATAATATTTTCCTATTAGTACTATAATATACAAATTGAATTAATATTTTAACTTCCTGTGATGTCAAATATCATTGTATAAAATTAAATAACATGGATGAAATACTAGTTTTTTTTAGAAGATCATAAAAAATTGGGATATATCATTTATTTGAAAAATAAATTTACGCTTTTATATAAATTTTATGCCATTTTCAAAAAAGATGGCAAAACTATTTAGTATGTCAAATGACCTAAAAATAATTACATTCATTATTTATGTATATTATATGGTAAATACAAAAAAAAAATATATGTGTTGATTATTATTTCGATGGATGAATATGTATATCAATTTCTCAAATATTTATATATACAATTAGCAAGTATTTATGTACTGTAGACACTCAGTATTTATTAAAAATTGTTACTATTACAATTATAGTTCAACATATTTAAGCTTCCGTCTGAACGGTCTTCTCCTTCTCCGCCTTCTTCTTATGCCCTTTTCTTAAGGGTAAAAGACGGTAGTATATAGTAATAAATTAATAATATTAATCATTATAAGAGGGTTCATCATCTGCTAGAGCAACTCTCTACATTCATACAATATATCTGAACAATGCGAAATAGAGTACTTGTACTCTCCATTACATTTTGAAATCGAAAATACCCCGTCGTTATTTCAATAGACCACAAATATCCTTGAGAGTTAGCTATCCAATTTTTGTAGTGACGTGGCAAGATACATGGAAATAATCCCTTCACCTATGCATTGCCAACTTGAACTTACTACAAAAGAACTAAACCTTTAACGGCGATAAACATCACCACAAAACCCCCAGTTATTACCAATAAAAAGTATGAGTGATTTTTAGTGACGATTGAGGCTGCGACAACCATTCCGTAGTCGAGTAATAATAAAGGATCAATTGAGCCGTCGAAGGCAGTTCAATTTGTACTTTGTTGAAGTAATCACACTTCTTAATTGACTTTATTTAGCCATTAGGAGTACCACTAATTAGTAGGCCAGAGTTGACTATTTCACAATTTTATTTTATTTGGGAAAATACACAAGTATCTTATCAATTTATGTTCGAAATCTCATAGATATACTTATACTAAATTAATGTCCTATTAACCCCTGAACTTCTTTTATTAATAATTTTCTACCCCTTTTTGACCTACGTGGCACTATTTTGTGGGTTCAACGCTAGTTGACTTTTTTTTTCAAGCTAGTGTCACGTACCGAAGGGATCAAAAATTACTTATAAAATAAATTCAGTGGTAATAACCTTAGTATAGTATAAGTGTGTCTCTGATATTTCGAGCACAGGTTGAGAATGTATTTTTTACATTATCCCTTTTATTTTCATAATTAGTGTATATTTTTCATTTTGCAACTTTACAATTCAAATTTGAAAAGGGAAGTCCCATTTGGGGGTAACAATCCCCACCAAAGGCAACTCATACTTAGATTCGGGATTTTTGATTAAATACCTATATGCATTTTGAGATTTAACTAATTTAATTTGTATCGAAAGACCCATCTCCCTATCAAAAACGACTGACTCATATCTAGAGTTCAAATTCAAGACTTCTGATTATGAATAAAGAAATACTTATTACCCCTTCGTCAAGACTATGCGAGTGATTTCGCAAAATTCCTTGATCTAATCACAACTTTAATGGAGAAAATACGATAATCGAGCAACAAAAAAAATTACAAAATTTAAAAAATAATTAGGAGAGACATACAATAACAATGCTTGCCCTAAAATTTCATTAAAATATATCTGTATTCAGAAAATTCAACACCTTTAATTAAGAAAACAAATTAAAAACCATATCCACTCTTTTCAAAATTGGCATCCTTGTCAAGGATTGTATTGGAATTCATCTTAATAATAGGATAGTACAACTTACAGACTCACAAGACCTTTGAAACACAGATAAATGAAAAACTCCTATCCAATCTACCTAATGAATTCAAAATCCAAAACCTAGTGGCTTACACTTTGGCTTAAATTGGAATGATACAGAGAAAATTAGCACGACCCCGCATGCAAGGATAACATGCATAAATCGAGAAAAAAAAACATCTCAATCCCCTACCGCGACCATGGAAGTGGTAAATCCTGATAGATAAATCAACTCCTCCCTAATCTCCCTCTGAGAGAAAAAGCCAGGTGTTTTGACAGGCAAATGCAATTTTCCACCCAATATGAGACATAATAAATATAATATGGACCACTGTATAGGCTCTGTTCTCTATCTAATCAGAATCAGGCTCAACATCAACAATATCAGGAATTGACTCCATGGACTCATTATCAGATTCATGCATCAACTCTTTACCTCTGTCTAAATTCATCATCAGCGGCGAAGTAAATCCAGCATCGCTAGCTTGTGCCACTTCCTTTCTTGATGCGTTGTCCGTAATATTTTCTGATCCTGGAGATACCACATTACTCTTAGATGGTAGGAGATCTTCAGAATGTTTACTTGTTTTTTGAGATAGTTGTGATTCAACCATGATCTCATCCCTGTCCATGGGGCTTTTCTTAGCAGCAGTAATAGGTGCTACTTGCTGCAATTTACTGCTTTCAGAAACTTTTACTGCAGTAGTATCAAAAGACGGAAGCTTTTCTGATGATGGATATCTTAATGTTTCTGGTGGTTGATTACTTGTATCTGTATCTTTTGCAGGATCAGCTGGCACAGTAACCACATCTTCACCGTTTCGCATCCAATCTGCATAAAGGTCATCATTATAAGAGTCTGGCTCGTCAGGGGCCTTTCTGGATGTGCCAATGTGGAATGTGTTATTTGCTGCACGGTTACTGAGGTTTACATTCCCTGAAAACCACTTATTTCCAACTTCGTAATTGTTGTCAGTGGACTCAAGATCTAACAATGGAAGAGCTCGGGGATGTATAAGCACTTCCAATGCCAAAATAGCATGTGCACAACATTCAGCAACTTTAGTTCCTATTTCTCGAGTCCCTGCCAACACCAAATTAACAATAGGTTATCCATTTAAGCAGATTGCAAAAAATTGGAAGGATGCTAAACTAGGGCAAGGGAAGTACGAGGTGCGAACAGCGAAATCATTCTTAGATGTAAATGTTCTTCAATGCGTTAGTAGCATAATGGGATTTTAAATAGAAAGCAACTCTCTCTCTCTAGCCACTACCTCAATCATTTCGAGAGCAACTGCTAGGACAAACATCTAAAAGTTGCAGTCTCACAGCTATGCAACTGACATTGTTATGACATTAAAATTTCAACAGATCTTCCGCTCTTGCCATGTCTATATATCTACTAGTTTAAATTCCCCTCTCTAGATATTCACTTCTACCTTATCGGAGTAAGTTTTTAGTACATTTAGCATATGACACAGAAGAAGCAGACAAGGAATGGCTCAGGCACACAGTAGCTTGATTAATAGAATAATTTCATGCGCACAATTCTTACTTGCTATTGTCTAAAGAACTTGTTTCAGCCATGCCCGGTATGGCATAGAAGATCTCTAGCTTTTTAAAGAAAAATCTGTCCAATCACCTCAATAAAATTGCATCCTTACCTCTGCGGAAAAGTTCAAGCCCCTGAGATAGGTGGGGTGGACGAGTGCGGCCAGGAGAGAGGAGAGAAGCCAGAAGTGCTCGTAAAGCTGCAATTTGATAGTCTCCCCAAATACTGGTTGGTGACTTAGAAACTAAACTGCCTCTGCCATCCTTGGCCCACCCTCCTTTAGAAGCATTTCTGGTAACATCCAAAAGAAGGTGATCAACATTTACTCGCCAACTTTCGGACCTCCTAGAACCACCCTTGAAATGACAAAGATAAGATACTTGCCATCAAGAACAACTTTTGGAGACAGGTAAAAAGGAGAAAAAGTGGATAATATAGGATACATTTGTGTGGGGGAGGAAGGGAGGAGGAAGTATTACATGGGTCACAAAATATTCCAATTTTTTTATTTACTTATTACATTGTGCACAACCTAAACTTATAAATTAGGCACCATCGCATAGCATCATATAACGAGTATCAAATCTTCATGTACTCACTATATCTTAAAATATTATTTAATTATCCAGAATTATAATTAGTACATGGATTAAGGATAAGGACAAGCAGGCGAGGTAAAAAGAAAAAACAATTCCATAGGCTGTTAGGAATATAATGACAAAAAAAGACCTCAAGCAGTCATAAAACAAAGTTGCAGAGTACTACTTTCACTATCAGCTCATTCACCCACAAACATAAATTGTTATCTCAAGAATTAGGCAACCCTACGCTAAAATCTTCCCCAAGAGAAAGGAAGTGGCACTTTCACAACATAATAACTAGAAAATACTTTACTCTAACCACAAATCTGATTCACATTAATTTTTCAACCTCTAAAGCACCCAGACAACAATGCAGGTGGAGAGCCAAGCTTTAACAAGTATACTTGAAGAACATGCATTAGACATTCTTTACGTGTGCATATTTAGGGAATGCCTATATTCTCTCTAATAACTGTTGAAGCATTTTCATTAAAAAAAATGATTACCAGGCATTAGAAATGTCCTGTCACTCCCCTTTTTGACTGCCCTACTTTCTATTTTGATTTGCCCGAATAAGATGTCAGCTTTCTCTAACATGAAACTTCTTTTTTTTACACTTCCCAATACTTTTTCTTACATGATATTCTACTTCCAAATTAGACCCTGCTTTTATGATATTAAAGAATGAATTGATCAAAAAGTCAATCTTATCTTCTGACTTTGACCCTCATGATATTAAAAATCAACTTGCAACTCTTTGAAAACTATTTTTAATATGATGATTTCATCTCTTAAAAACCACATTTGTTCAAAAGTAGTCCCAAGTGAGAGGAACATTAAGCATACCACAGCAAGAAGGGCTTCCAATGCCTCTAGTGCAGCTATCTTAACAGATAATGAAGCCATGTTTGAGCACACTTCCACTTCAAAAACATCTTTATCACACTGCTCATCAAGAGAACTACTTGTACTTGCATGCTTCCTCTTCTTGTTGGAAGTCTTTGTTGTAGAGTCTGGATATATATTCTGTTGTGCAACAGAAGATGTGCCTCTCTCATCTAAATCCATCAATGAATTGTTAACAATCACATCAGTGAGGTGTGTGGATATCCCTGCAAAATTAAAATTGCTGCAGTCAGTGAGAGACTTATAATCAATCACAACCACTATCAAAATCACCAATCCACTAAATGCACAGCAGCTCGGAGAACTAGTCAGTGGCATTCTTTTTGGGACAGGCTAAAAAAAGAAGGGGTGCCACATAAAATGGGTCAGGGGAAGTATTTACTATCTCAGCTAAATATGCAGAGCTTATGAGCATTTAGTGAAATGCACACAGACAACCCAGCCTCTAAGTTAGGCAGCTGGTTATGAGCATAACAAATGCCAAAAGAAGTACAAACTTGTTGAAAATTTAAAATGCCTACCAACCCCCAGTGACAGCAGCAGGACTTTCATAATTGAATACACCTTTATCCTTAGCTCTGGCAAAGTAGACGTCTCAAAGTAGTTGGTTAGGAGTCGTATGATAGAGCCAACATGAGGGAGCAACTGGCTGCATAAGAGAGAAACAAGCAGTCCAGTCTTAGCACTAGTATCCTTGAATAGATTGTCCAACATGGAAAGGGGAACTATAATAAAATAATCAACCAAATATTGAAAAAAATGTAATGGACTTTGCTTTTGAACTGGTGTTATGGATCCAAGCACGGGGTAAATAGCCAAAAATGTGTTATAAAGTTTGAGAGCATTGTGTCCAAGTATGTACTAGTTCTCTACCATAATTTTTAACCACTACCTTAATCATAATACAAAGTGATATCCTCATATTTTGCCTCAGTTTATTTTTGCAGCTTTAGCTTTATCAACAACAAAAAAAAAAAAGCTCACCTGCCCAAGCCTTTAACAGTTGATGTAAGAAGATCCAATATGTGTGAATGCAAGACTGGGAGTTCTGAACAAAAAAATTCTTGTTTCATTGTAGTCATATAGGCGATGCCTGGTGATGAGGAACCATCAACCATCAGCACTCTTTTGGCAAGAGCTATTAATGGAAGTACATGTATAGCAACCTAGTAAGCAAGAGAAAAAAATTAAGATAATTCCAACTGCTTCTAAACTCACACCACATGTACGGAAATAAATTAATCATGAACCCCCATTTGAATGTGACCACAGATTCTAACCTGAAATGGGTAAGAACTCGTAAGCAATTCACAACAACAAAATATCAGGGTAGAGATTCTGGAGATCTGCAAGTGCTCAGGCCTCATTGTATTGTCTACAGTTCCTCTAGACAAAGATTGGCCACCTAATGGAGGCGGTGGGTCTTTCCCAGGGGGAAGCAGCAATCTCATGGCCTCAGTTCTTATAGTTTCTACAAATATATTTATAAAAGATGAATCTCAGTTGGAGCTCTTGCCATGATTAGTAAGTATAGCAATCAATATCTGAAAATCACCTTTCTCTAGACCCTGGAAGACATCATTCAGCTGAATATTGATTGACAGCATGATCTTCTGCATCATCAATACCCAGCTATCCTCGTCCCCTCTTGATTTTGGTAGCAAAGCCAAACAATAACCAAGCTTCTGAAAACTAAAACCAGATGAGTTCCTCTACTTTTTGCTATCATATTCAAGCTAGAATTCAAATAAACCTTCTGGGTTTTGTCTCACCTTCAACATACTAGGATTGCACTTGCCTGACAAGAGCCTCGAGACAATAGCTTCCTCAACCTGCCAAAATAAACATGTCAACTAATGCATCTACACTGAAATAAACATTATATAATGATTAGGACTCTCCGAAGAACACAAGTAAGAAACAGAAACAACAATCAAAACCTTAAAATAACGGCAAATGAGAGTGAGCCAAGAACCAAATTCATCAATGGGACAATAAAGAAACCAATGTCACAGGAAACTGTTTCAAAAAAGAAACCAATGTCACAGGAAACTGTTTCATTATAGCCTTACTAAAACCCTTCAATATGCTCCCATCAGCATAAATTTAATTTCTCAGGTTTAGAGAAAATAACTTCCAAAGCAGAGTGCTTAAGAAGCTAAGCCTCTGCATACATCATGCTTCCTTTCTATCTTGTTCTCGATGAACAAACTAGACCTTGATGCATCATGAACTTGGATACTAATTAGCAAGCCTTAAGAGTAGTTTGATGTTATATAAAAAAAAATAAAAAATCATGACACTGACAAAGAACTTACACCATCATAATGCCGTTGAATGGAAGATGGGAAAATATCTAAAATACTGCACAACAGAAAAATAGCTTCTTCCTGCACAGGCCGCAAGAGATGTCAAAACTCTAAAACAAAGGCAAGCAACCATTCCACATGCAGTAAGCAAAATTAACTTAATACTTTCAAGAAAGACAGTTCAGCTAGTTTTACTAACCCATGAAGCATCAAATTTATCCTCGTTTAGCTGCTTCAATAATGGTTGAATTAGTTTTGTACTGAGTGCTATACCATCTTTCTTTGCATTTGGCAATCCACTCAACCTGATATTTAGGAAGGGAAAGGGACATATCCTTATGATCAGAAAAATCTTCAAAAGTCAAAAGACCATCCTAAGGGAAAAATGCCCCAAGAGAGAAACACTGAACTTGCTACAAGTTTAAAACTATTAAGAATCTTATCAAAGTTAGTTGCATAAACATTGACCAGTCTGTGTGAATTTTTGATCTTTAGTGTGCACAAATGGAAGTAAAGACTTGCCACTTTACCCATCCTGAACAATTACAAAACAAGGTAATACTGAGGTAGGAACATCTAAAAGATCGGAAATATCTAAGTTTGCTCAGTTCTGTGGCAAACCTTACTTCGTTACACTAGCTTTCAGCCTTTCACTTTATTAGTTAGGATCAAACTGCAGTAGTATTTTTCCGTTCTAAAAGGGGCCAATTGACTGGTGCTCCTTCACTATAAACTATGCACCAAATCTTAATATTTCACTACCTACCACAGCTAATTTTAGGGTTTAAACCCTAGAGCTATATCTGTGGGTAGGTGCAAAAACTACTAATTCCAAATAAATGACATATCATACAGGAGAATGTCTATATGAGTAATTTACATTCAAACACCATTAGGATCAGAAAGGAAATTTAATGTGCAAACCTAAATTAAACAAAACCTCTTTATTTTGAAAGAAAACAATGATTTCACAAGGCATCAACAGTGTAAGCATACACAAGAAGTTCCCATTAACATAATATATTTTTTCTGTCAGAAATAGCTTCCCATTAACGTAACATCAAAACGGTTTTTCCAAATTAAGGGCAAGAAATAACCCTCTCCATGAACCCTAGACTCATTGAGTACAATAAACAACATCAGAAGCAAAAGTTATCAAACAAACCTTGTGAACAAATCTGACAGGGAGGCACAAGTAGCTACCTTCACAAACTGAGAATCTGCAGGGGACTAATCCAAGTACCCACATAAACAAAAAGGAAATGGAAGTTCATTAACTTCTCACATTGATTTAAAGGAAAACTTCCGCAAAGATATAAGAGGTTAGCTGTAGTCAATCAAATGTTTGTTACTCCTCACTGATTAATTAAGAGAACATATAGGATTGATCAACACACCAATTAATAAGACACTTATCATGTTTAGTTAAACAAATGATTGGATCTTTTAATGGTTAGAAATCCCAGTTACTTTACTGCGTGGTCTGATGATATCTACATGGAACCGTCATCTCGATGCATAGTTGATAACAGAAACAACACAATTCATACATCTTCCTGTTTTCCAGATCATAGTTCTACTGTTGAAGACATAATAACATCCAAATGTACTTTTTGCAAGACCAAAATGAAAAGAAGGAACATGTAGCCACAGTGGAAAATGTTTGTTTGCACTTCAACTAAAACAGGAATATGAATTCATTTTATATATGTCATCCAACCAAAAGAAGATTAGACAAAGAACTCTTATCAATAAAAGATCAACTTGATTACCTGAAGATGGACTAAGAGTTTGTTAAACCATGCAGCGTAAGAAGCAATAAAGCGTTCCCTGCTGCATTCTTGACTTGTCACCCCGAGCAAACATATACCCGCCCAGCATTTATCTGGCTGCAACACAAACAATCACAAAAAAGTAACTCCTTAGTCCTTCACTGAAAACATGCAAGTTATCCAATGTAATGAAGTTCATAAACAGCAAAATGCTTCAGGAACCATGTAAAACCATGATAAGGTTTCATTATCCAATCAGTAAATTTATCTAACAAAAGGAACTGACCCTGTTACAAAAGGTGAAATATTGCATATCATCATTATTCAAAAAGGACAAAACTCGGTGCACTAAGCTCCCCTATGCACTGTCCAGGGAAGGGTCGGACCGCAAGGGTCAATTGTACACAGTCTTACTCTTGCATAAATGCAAGAGACTGTTTACACAGCTCGAACCCACATGGCAGCAACTTAACCAGTTACATCAAGTCTCCCCTTCATCATCAGTATTCATTTTTTGCAAATTATAAGCACAAGCATCAAGACAAAGAGTTGTTGCTTCTGGTGCCTTGCAGGTCATCGGTTCAAGATGTGGAATGTATGTTCAATAGCTTACAAGCAACCAAGAACGAGAAGCATATAATGTAGATAGTTAGGCACAAATTCTTTATACATTTTTTAAAAAGCCATACATATAAACACACACTCAAACTTGCAAATAAGCATTAGACACCTCAACTTGGTCTCAAGTGGCAATCAAACACCCCAACCCATCCCCATTGTGTCTAGTGGACGTCAGCTTACACGTCAATTCTGAAGGTGTCTAAAAATGATCATTTTGTAAGTTGGAGTGTTCAACTTATCGTGGATACAAGTTGAGCTGCCTAATATGCATACTCAAAGTTGGACTATTTACTGGAGCAAAATTTAAGCATCTGTTAATATATTATAACTATAAAATAACAGTTTTTATGATTATTCACCGTGTCACTAGAGGCAAGACCGACTACTCGATTGATCCAGGAATCGACGGCTGCTGTCCAGTTTTCAATCAACTTTTCATCAGATTCCGGTGGAGCTGATTCGGACAATAGCTGATGAGTCTTAATGGCAGAAACAACATATGAGAGAACTGATGGATTCCGAAATTGATGCTTCAGGTCAGGAACATACTCTTTGAGCAGAGACCGAAGTAGCCGAGGCTTCAAAGCAACGTCATACATGTTCTCAATTGTATCAGAGGCCGCCATTGAAGAGAAAGAGAAAAAAGAGAACAGCAAAATTTGCAGGTGTAATTTAGGGTTTAAGGATAAACCCTAAAATTTTAACAGGGACAAAAGGAAAGGTTCCCGTTTTATGAAATCGGGTCGGACCATACTATTTTCGCCAATTGTCATTTTTAGACATTTGTTTAGTAAAATGATACTTTTAAGGTAAAATTACAATATATCCTTTAAAAATTTATAATTACAAAAATTCCTCGAAAAAGATACAATAATGTGAGCGCTGATACATTAATGTAATGCGAGATACATTAATCATTAAATAAGATACATTACATTTTATACATGATACACTAATTTGATGAGCGAGATACACTAATCTGATGCGCGAAATACACTAATTTGATGTGCGAGATACATTATGTGATGCGCGAAAATGAGGAATTTTAAAAATTTATAAAACTTATAAGAGATAATGATAATAAGTTAATTAAAAGGTGGGATTTTGCGTAATTAATCCTAGATTTGTCTTTTTAGTTTGATATATATAGAGAGAGAATATACATGAATCATATATATTATAATCCGTTGGCTATTTTTTATTCAAACAATTGATTGAGATGTTATCTTTTTATTCGTAAAATTGAGAATATATAAGAAAAGAATATTAAAGTCGAGCCTAATAGTATTTAAAGCCTAATTTTTAAAGGATTATATATATGTAACTTCTAAAATTAAAACATAAATTATAGTACATTTGTGGCACAATTACACAAGCAATTACATAAATTATAGGTACTTCCATTTTAAGTTTTACTTTTTTTGACTAATTCTTCGACACTCAATAGACTCTTAAACTTGACATTATTGTTAGATTAACTCTTTCAACTTAGATAGCAACTAAATAAATACAGTAACTCTAAAGCGCGATTTCTAAAATCTGACAACCCTATTAGCATTCGCATTCTCAGTTTTAATATCTTAGTCACCAAAAACCTTCCTCAATTGAGAACAACAAGCTTAGCAAACATAATTTTTTTTAGAAAAAGTACATATCCAAGAACTTTTATCTTTGTAGACAACTAGAATAGAACTTATTCAACAAAGAGGAATTTTCCTTTCCCCCACACTGTTAAAGTTGATTCTCTAAAGACTCATTGAATGAGCATAGACAAAAGTACAAGATTACAGTTTCTTTACAAGACTAAATCATTCTAAATTTCCCAACAACATATGAGAACAAGAAGGGCAGAAAAAAATGCAATATTTTTTAAAAAATTTCAAATGCCTAACAACGTCGATGCTCTATAAGAAGTTAACGGTATCAATATCATCAGACCATTTTCGCGACAGAAGGTAATGTCTTCAGAAGTGATGGAGAAGGTCGTCGTACAGTGTGATTGAGCAAAATCATGAATGTTAAAAGAGTCAATGCTCCTGCTTGATGAGCAGCTCCTAGAGAAACTGGGACATAGGAAAGAAGAGTAGATATGCCCAGTGTGACCTGCATTTGAAATGAAAGTGATTGAACCATCAAGTAATTGAAAAAAAAAGAGTCGTTATGGAGGATTTTTGATGATGCGTGAAGAGTAGTACCTGCAGAGCAGCCATACCCATAGTGCTTCCAATTAAATGTCTTACTGCAGGATGCATATCCAGCTTTCTGGCTGACAACCATAATCCGCCTATTGCAGCTAAAGTAGCAGTGGCAAGAATACGATGATCGAGCTGCAAAAGACAAGAATGAAATCATCATAAAGAACATGTCCCTTCCAAACAGCTTGGAAATACTTTCTTTTAAGCTAGGGGTCTATTTGGTAACAACCTCTCTATATCTATGAAGTAGGGGTAAGGTTTGATTACACTCTACCCTCCCAGACCCCATTTGTGTGATACACCGGGTATGTTGTTGTCTACAAAAAATGCTTAAACTTGCATTTTGGTCATAGTTTTTTGCCAGTTGCCATATTGCCCGGTCTCATGATTCGCGGTTTTGCCAACTAGACATATAACAAGCCTAGCTTGAGTCCAACAACATAATTTTCTCAAAGCAGCTTTATCCGGAGAGAAGAAAATCACAGCACGTAATAGAAGGTTAAATCACAATATACATGCAAAACCTAATAAGTAAAATTTAAAGCACCTTGAGTGCTGCCCTTTCACAAAAAGAGATTGAATCCGCCAGAGAAATTCTGTTCAAAAAATATACAGCCTTGCCATCATGTAAATAAACTTTGTATCTTTAATAAGCTAGAGCCACAGTCCTTCGGAACCAGACTCTCTACCTCCACGAGGTAGGGGTAAGGTCTACGTACACTCTACCCTCCTCCTACCCCACTTGTGGTATATGTTGTTGTAAAAAAAAAAAAAAAGTCAAGCTTGAATAAGGATCTCAGCCGTTCTTTTAGTCAACAGCAACATTCTCTTCTTCTCCTTTTTTTTAAATAATTCAATCAACAGCAACATACACAATCACCTCCATAACCGCACTTCCTTAATTTCTTTTATCGCATCTTCTTCATGATGTTAATATGGAATTAAAATTTTCATGCCAAAATATATGATCTTTCAATAGTAGACAAACCGGGAAGTCCAGAAACAGAAGTTTACCTGAACTGTTGAAGTATTCTCAAAGAAGTTGCGGATAAGAGGTTTCATACTAAAGATATCATCTGGAATCCATGTGTCTCCCATCTTTGGAAAAGTATTGAATGCCCGGCCCTGAAGTAAATCCATTCAGACAATATTCAGATGATTACTTCTCTTTAATCAAATCTTATTAAGAGAATAATGTAAGCAGTGTATACATGAAAGAATAAAAAAGCTTGGATTTTTCTTTGTTGTCTCTCCAATCCCATAACAAACCATCAAATACTTAACGTGTGCAAGCATAAACTACGATATGGAGAATATAAGTTACATACAGCGTCATTTCCAGCAACAAAAGCTCCAGAGATCGCAGTAATTCCAACAAGGATACCCACAGGAAGTGCAAGCCGCTTAACTTTTGCAGCCCCGCGAACACAGGCAAGTGATTCCGCAGGAGGTTCAGGCATAACAACAGAAAGAGCCGTCCAGAAGAGTCCGCAATAAATAGCAAATGCAGAGGTAAGATGAGCTGCAAGACGGTAGGGGCTTACTCTTGGTTCAACATACTCAGATGCAGGCTCCTGTGGGAAAAATGATTTAATCAAACTTAAGAATGATGTGTCTTGTATGAGTTTAACAAACACATAAATTAAATGAATTGCTTGGTACCTCTAAACCACTCTTCACCATCCACCAACCTATGAGACCCTGTCCAGCACCAAGAGCAAAGAGTCCAGAGAGTCTAAATCCAAGTCTTACTGTTATGTATCCCTTACGGAGAAAATATGAGAATGGGAGTGCAAACATTATACCAAGGGCCCTTCCCCACATTCTGTGTGCATATTCCATCCAATATATGAACTTGAAATCCTCGATGTTCATCCCCTTGTTCACACTATCAGGATTAAATTTAAGTCAAATCACTAGGCAACCCCAGTAAAAAAAGATCCAGAAATAAGACTCAATATTAATCTTCATGAATCATAATAAAAAAATATAAATATGGAATATGGAATGATCCTCCAGTGCCTATTTGTTTTCCAAGGCTAACAACAAAAGCCATTTCATGCAGCCACAAAAAAAAGAAGAACTTTTTAGTGTTTTAGCACTAAGATTAGAGTAAGTGAAGTGCACTGAGCACATACTGCTGTTTGGACTGACCGTTTGTATTCTGGGGATTGCTTGTACTTCTCAAATTCAACCAACCAATCTTCATCTGTTAGAGGAGGGAGGCTCCCAGTGAATTTCCAGTCCGTCATTGATAGACCAGAACGTGTCAACCGTGTGATACCACCAAGCACAACCATACTGAAGACCCAAGCAGCAGATGTAAAAAGCCATATGCCGACCATTTTCCGGGCATGGGGTCCCGCAATTACAAGGAACTTCAGTCCCTCCTTGTTTTCAGCTGCAGAAGCAGCCACCGTGGAAATTTTTCTGAAAGACGTTCTATGCACACCCTGAAATCAATATATATATACCCTTGTTGGCTACCACAATGTAAATATAAGGACAGAAAAACAGATGCAAAGAAATCTCACTTAAGCATTTCTAAATTTCTTATCCGCATGTCCATACACGTATGCAACACATAAACGGCTGCCTTTAACTTACTATATCAAATTATAATTCTAAATTGGAGAATTTTGGAAGAACAAAGGTGAACAAAGAATAAGCTTAATGCATTCTTTGTTAGTTTTTGTGTAAAAGTAGCAAAATTTGTAAAAACAATCAAAGCAATCACTAGCTAGTAGATCACAACCATAGCTAATCTAAGCATATAAAAGACTAACTACTAAAAAAGAACTACAGTTCAATACAAATTGGTCAATCCAAAACAGAACACCTCACCATAATTAACTAATCCACTGTCTACATAATCCATTACACAAATTTCAACATCATACACATTGTAATCCCACGAAGTGGAGTCTGGGAGGGTAGAGTGTATGCACACTCATAGGTACAAAGATTATTTTTAATAGGCACTCAGCTCAAGAAAAAAGAACAGCTACTAATGACCAAAACAATACGATAATCGAGGTACAAGGAATAAACCATCACACAAAATACAAAAGATGAATAAACCATAAAACCCATTGATCAAATCATATTCAGTTAACAAAAACAAGGTAACAATTACTAAACTACAGGTGAAAACACTACTATAGAAACAAAAAAGACAAACTTTTTTCTCCAAAACAAAAGCTCAAGTACCAACCTTGTGATTAAGTTGATGAAAAGATCTTAAACCATAGTTAACAAAGGTCCTCCTAACAAAGTTTCTTCTAGAAGGAGCAAGCTTTGGAAGAGAAGATAAAAGCCTATACTGATTCAATGTTGAAAATGAAGCTTCATTTGAAATTTTGGTTGCTGTAAAGCCCCATTTTCCAAGATTCGACGAAATCTTGACACCCAAATCTTTGTTTTTCCGCAAAAGTGAAATTAATCTGCTCTCTAACATTGCTCTTTTCTGGATTTCGATTTTTTCTATCAAATTTGCTGTAAATTTTTGTGCGTGTTGAGTTTATGTTGCTGCGTTCTTTGAAAAAAGTTAAATCTTGGACAGGGTTTAAGGATGAACCGGCCGGTTCACTCAAAACCGTGGGCGAACCGGTGAAACAAAAGCGTGGATATTCCTATAGCCATAGGATATTAGAGTTTTTTTATTTTATTTATTCATATTTTTTATTTGAAATGTTTTTATTCAAAGAAAAAAGACTTTTTGTATATTAAAATTAAATATTTACGTAATTTATATCATGAAAAAATTGTATAGTTACACCCAAGTGATCTCTATTTTATAAAACTTTATATGATGTAAATCGTACACTTCATCAAACTATATATATATATATATATATATATATATATATATATATAAAAGATAATTTTAAAGCGAAAGAATACAATATATTTTCTTATAAAATAAAATATTAAAATTAAATTATAAATATTTTATTAAATTAAAATAACCTACATAATCGTTTGCCCTAATGGTTGGATCAATGCATACAAGATGGATATAATCCCAATAGGTTATATTCATTATGGTCGTATCACTAATAGTCAATTATTCTAATTTTACGTGTATTTATTAATTCTTTTTTCATCTTTTTATTTTTTTTCTTTAATTTTTACCTTTTGTTCGTTCCTGAAAGGACACTCGGAAAAATATTTGATAATGTATTAGAAAAAATATTTATACAAGTGTTTAATACCTTTTATTGTTTTGTTTTAGTTTCTGAAGATTTAATGTTAGGACAAGTTATACATCAATTTACGTACTATTAGTTTAGGATTTTTACACCTTTAATTGTTCAGTTAAATTAAGTTACCATTAGTTTTTTGTTTGACCAAATAGAATATTTTATGTTAAAAAAAAAAGCAAAAAGCAAAAAGGAATCCTAAGCAATAGTTAATGTTTTTTCTTTAAATATGTTAAAGTTTGATTATTTTATATTTACATCGAAAAGTTAAAATTTTCTTATCAATAAAAAGTTTATACTTGCTCGATTCTAAAACTTTTAACTGATTACTAATAAAAATAAAAAATAATTTATCGCTAGACTAAACTTTTTAACGTAACAATTACAATATTAAGGTAGTCAACAACCCCTAAATTACGGTCTAATAATGCTCTTTTTTCCTTTTAATTATGCCCTTTCACAGATGCCAATATGATAATAAGGGTTTAACTTAATGTTTACATAATATACTTTAATATATTATATGGTAGGTTACTTTTTTTGGGGGGTTAATAATTTCACTTATAATAGATAATAATGGCTCATAATTAATTATAGTTGTATGTTTTAATTGATCAACTATTAGTGTAACTATTTTTTTAACATTAGTAATTATATTCTCGTTAAGTTTGCCTAACAAAAATAAGAAGAAAAAAAAGCAGAACACATTATAATTATGGAAACTAAGTTAAAATTTAAACTTTATAAACTTAATATTTTATGTTATTAAATACTGAATAATTAATTCATAAATGTTCAATATATTCTAAAAAAATACATTATATAAATTTAAATTATTAAATTGGATGATCCCATTTTTTACAACTCATATATGGTCTATTTAGGACATAAACATTGATCATTTGAATGTTGACATCTTAACCACTCCTATTTACTTTAGAAACAATGGTAAATCATTATTAATCAAAGATCATAATAGCAATATAATCATATAAGTGAAATTAGAAGAAGACGGTATGTATCCAATTTTATTCTAATTTTATAAAGGTAAAATAATAATTTTATGATTCATTTTTCGTTTAATTTATAAATATCAAATTCAAATACAATAATAAACAAGTCGAATAAAAAAGATAGTAACAAAAAAGAGGTGTATATACACTTTAACTAACATTTATGTCATTCTACTTTGTGTATACAAATAGACGCTTAAACTTTCAAAAAAATTAAAGAAGTAGATACACATTTATTATATAACAATTCACATCAGATACACTCGATCTGATTTGTATATCTTGTAAAATGCATACTTCTACTTATACATACTCATCTGATTTGTATATCTTGTAAAATGCATACATCTACTTATACATACTCAAAGTTAAACGAGATAAATTTTAAATATCTCAAACTAAATAACACGTTTATAAATTATATCAACAACGAATAATGCGATAATTAATGACTATAGTGAAAGTTTAAAAAAAAAAAGTTGATTACCACATGTCGATAGGACCCATTTACTCCGCCAGTCATGGCGAAAATAGAACTTATTTTGTCTCTAACTTTTTTCAAAATAAAACTCCATAGATAAGAGCATCCAAAACCCCTGTTTAACTCACTCTGCTTCAAAATTTAGCAAAATTAATGGCAAAGAATTCATTTTTATTACACATTTTGTTGTTTTTTGTTCTTATTTTGAGTTTATGTGATGGGATTTTATCACAATATGAGTTGGAGGAACTTACATGGTTAGATGATAAAGATGATGAAATTTCAATGTTTCATAGCCAACATTCTTCTATGAGGAGATGTGATTTTACTTCTGGGAAATGGGTTTTTGATCAAAGTTATCCTCTATATGATTCAACTTGTCCTTATCTTAGTACTGCTGTTACTTGTACCAAAAATGGTAGACCTGATTCTGATTATGAAAAATGGAGGTGGAAACCTCATGGTTGTGAAATTCCAAGGTACTTAAAATTCTATACTATTTCCTATTTTGAGTTCTTTTTAATAACTGTGATGTTCGAATCAGCTTGCGTGCATCTCGAATAGTCAACATGTATCAATCACACTTTAAGGCTAGGACATATGAAAAGAAATCACCTGAGACTTTATGGTTGTGAGGTCACTTTATTGACCACTAGTTGAAATTACTTGCATGCAAAAATATTTTAATTTTTAATCTTATTTGTACTTTGGCCTATTGAAGGGAGTTTGGAGCAACGGTAAAGTTGTCTACGTGTGAGCCGTGAAATATAGTCAGTGACCTGAATTGCACTCTTTGGGGACTGGGGGTGTGGCCTTTTCTCGGTTCTTGTGTAAACACGGGATGCTTTGTGTAGGGGACTGTCTTTTTTTCTTGTACTTTGGGACTACCTTTGTTGTCAAATTTTCTTGTATTTGCTCTTGGCACTAACGGAGCTACCACCTGAAGTTAGGTGGCGAAACAACATTTTCACTAAAGGAGTTCAAAATATCGGGAAAAAAAAGGGGTTGGGGTGGGGGGAGGGGTCAACATGTTATTTATAGTTAAAAGTTAATCTTAACAATGCATAAATAGTGAAATTTTCCGTCGTGAGAAAATTGGGTTGTCCTACCTGGCTCTGGCTCTGCCTCTGCTGAAGTATAATAAAAGGAAGTTTCAAACCAATATTCAAAAGTATAGGACTAAATTTGAATATTTTACTCGAAGTAAGGGTGAATACGAGATGGTTTGTGAATCGTGAGAGTATGAATGACCCGAAGTATAACGGAGGGTATAATTAAGATATTAAGGTGTTTTTGGCCTTTCTCCTGTTTTTTTGGTTGAATTGTTGGAAAATATCTATATGGTGTTCTAACTTTCTTTGGTGAATGTAGGTTTAATGCATTGGAATTTCTTGGAAGGATGAGGAAAAAGAGAATTATGCTTGTTGGTGATTCTATAATGAGGAATCAATGGGAATCTCTTGTTTGCTTAGTTCAATCTGTTATCCCTATGGCTAGAAAAACAGTAACTTATGTTGGTCCTACTATGGCCTTCCATGCTATGGTAAGTGTTTTTACTTGTAGCTGTCCGATAATCTTAGTATATTTTTTATACGGACAGTGTATAGAAGTTAAAACTCTTGTAACTGATAAAAGTACTAATGGTTGACCGATGTTTTAAAGGATTTCGAGACAACAATAGAATTCTGCTGGGCTCCTTTCTTGGTGGAACTGAAGAAAGGACCAGAAAACAAGAGAATATTGCATCTGGACATGATTGAAGAGAATGCAAAGTATTGGAGAGGAGCTGATGTTCTTGTTTTTGATTCAGCTCATTGGTGGACTCACTCCGATAAATATAGTTCGTAAGATAAATTTCATTTTCTTCATGTGATTCTTGAATATATACTAGAAAAACTAGTACTATAACTATGAAGGCGGTTTTTTATGAGTTAAATCGTATGAGGTCATGACATAGTCTAATTATACCATTTCACTGGCTTCAGTTGGGACTTGATTATGGAAGGGAACAGTTTCTATAGAAACATGAACCCAATGGTTGCCTATGAGAAAGGACTAATGACATGGGCTAAGTGGGTTGATTTGAATCTTGATCCTCGAAAAACTCGAGTTTTCTTCAGAAGCATGTCACCTCGACATAACAGGTACTCATCTTAATTACTCCCTCCGTTTCATTTCATATGATGGTATTTGACTGAGCACGGAACCAAAGAACGAAAAAAGACTTTGGTTACTTTAGAGCTTGTGGTTTTAAACATGTTATGACATTTCTATGACTATTAGAGCAATATCGCTAAGGGTAAAATGGAAAGTTCAAAGTTGAAGAGTTTTTCGAATGCCACAACATTTCGTCATACTACAATGTGTGTTAGTTTCAATTATAAAATGTTCAATCTCATATCTCTTGTTATGACTCTTTAGGGAAAATGGATGGAAATGCTTCAACCAGAGGGAGCCTCTGGAGTTCTTTAGCCATCCGCATGTACCAGAACCACTGTTGGTGCTAAAAGAGGTGCTACGAGGGATGAGTTTTCCGGTATCTTTCCAGGATATAACAACAATGACAGCTCTTCGAAGAGACGGGCATCCTTCTGTCTATAGTAAGTTTGTAAGCCAAACAGGTAAGCAGCACTTAGGAGACTATAAATCTGATTGTAGTCATTGGTGCCTTCCTGGAGTACCTGATACCTGGAACGAAATGCTGAATGTCATGCTCTAGTTAGTAAGACGTAACAATGATATAGCTAGGAGGTCATCGATGAGATGGCTTATTTTCAATGTTAAGTTATCTTTCCTTTTTAGTCTTGCTTGATGTTTTCATCACTGTACTTCAGTGCTGAGTGTTTAATGTTGTATCCTATGTAAACAACTGATGCTTCTGAATGTGAGATACTATGTTAGTCTCAATTTTATCAAAGGCGAATAGTGAAGAAAAACTCCAAAGTTTATTACACCGTAGCATTGGTGCCAACACTAAAGAACTACGCACTTAAGCAAGACGAAGCACACAACCTGTTTTTTGTACCTTAGTTCAGGGCTTAAGCATGCCTAAGACGAGCCTTTAAGAACACTACTAGTTCATGATTCATCATCTCTTCACTTGTGGGGAAGAAACTTTAAACTTTAACAGCTTGAACATTGATGAAATGATGGTGTCTATCAATATGATAGCAGCATGCTTGCTTTCACCCTTTTTGCTTTTTTCCATTGAAATAATGATTCTTCTCTTTCTTTTTTCCCATTCTGATGTAGATAAGTTTATGACCAAAAAACAGAACTATATCTGAGTGGAAGACAACAAAATACTTGATAAATCATGTTATAACAGCATGTAATGCCTACATTTCTAACTCTTTTCTTGGGATCTTGTAGAATAGTTTTGGCCTAAACTAATCAACAACAATAACTTCCCTTGTGTATACCCATAAAGTGGGGTCTGGGGAGGATGGAGAGGGTAGAGTGTATGCAGATCTTACCCCTGTCTCAGAGGTACAAAGACTGTTTCCAATAGACCCGCGGCTCAAGAAAAAACAGTCTAAAGCAAGTCCAGCAAGAAGTAACGGAAGGGAAAAGCACACTGAGCAGTAACTACATCAAAATAATATGATAATGAAGTACTAGAAAAAACGAAAATCTAAGGAAAAGAAACTACAGGAGCAATACTATGAACGGATAGTGAGATAACACACTACTACCTACTAACCTTCTACCATAATTCGTGTCCTCCAACACCTCTAATCATTTTGGCCTTGTATTAGTCGATTTGAACAATCATTTTAACCTACATACGAACATGAATCTCAGCGCCCTCCCCACAAAACTCACACATACTAAAAGAAATTACTACCAATTATCAGTATGCTTATATGTTGCAAGTTGCAACCTTTAGAACCATGCAGCATCTTTAGGAACTAAGGTAATTTAGTTGCATTACTGAATACAAAATATTTCCTATAATCAACTGCTATTGAGGAACAAACTTCTTCCTCAATTTAGCAATCTCCTTGTCATTCAATCCAAAAGCCTTCATCAAGAGCTCCTCTTTAATTCCTGCTCCAAAAACAGCAGATGGGATTTTCACTAATCCAGGATTTTGGCTGTTAAAGCTCCCCAAAATAGTCGCTGGCGAATCGCCAACATTCATCTGGAAGTGAACTAAACCTTTTGGAAACACCATGACTTCTCCTTTCTCAAGAACCTTAGCAAATACTCTGTTTCCTGAATCAACAAACCCTGAATAAATCTTCCCCTCGAGCACGAATGCAGTCTCTGTTGCTCTCGGATGAAAATGTGGCACGTTGACACCATCAATGTCAAAATCAGCGCGCACAAATGACATCCCTAATGTGTTAAGTCCAGGAAAGACAGTGGAGCTTACTGGAATGGATGAAAATCCAGTATGCTTATAGTTTCCGGGATCTTTAATCCCCGAATAGATAAAATCATCGACTGTGACAAGTGATGTATTCTTGCAAGAAAGGAAGATTGAAGAAAACTCTGTTCTTGGAATGCAGTAATCATTAACTGGATTAGGATCATATGCTAGGCTTATATAGCTTTGAAGAAAAATAACTAGAAAAACTATCATTTGTGAAGGAATCATTTTTCAATATTCAAGAATGAAAAAGCTGGAAACTTTAT
Organism: Solanum lycopersicum; assembly: GCF_036512215.1. Lineage (NCBI taxonomy): Eukaryota > Viridiplantae > Streptophyta > Magnoliopsida > Solanales > Solanaceae > Solanum > Solanum lycopersicum. The sequence continues at coordinate 2,073,505 of NC_090810.1, read as the reverse complement.
ATAGACTCTGGTTTCAATTTTCAAACCTTGTGAATAAACACATAAAATATATAGTAGCAAGGAATATTGAAACCTAGAGAAAGATTCTATTCAAAAAAATTGGCCTACTATTGAGAAATATATATTGAACTTTAACTTTAAGAAAACGTCGGGGTCAGCTTTTGCGCACCTCAACTAATTCCACGAGATATCTATCACCCCATCAACAACGTGTACAAGGTAACTATGTCTGCCAAGGCTGGGATAGAGAAAAGTTTCTTTTTATAGGACTAATACTCCTTCGTTCACTGTAATAAAAATAGATGTCCGGTTTGAAAAATCAAGAGATAATTTATCACTTAATACCTACACTCTTATTATCTATAGGCGTTAAATTTATTATATTCAAATGGTGATATAGTAAAATTGTCATTTTATTTATTGTTCCGTAAGGGGTGAGTACTAAGTCAATATTGAACAAGTAAAAATGAACGGAATGGGAGTAATTCTTTAAGGACAATGTTGTGTTTCACAAGCAAAGGCTTTGCTTGTGAATTAAGATATGGAGGATTAGTGCTTTGCCATGTTTCTGATTTTGTCTTCTTGAAAGATAATGGCAAAAGGTGATGATTTTAAAATAAGATCCCCAGGAAAAGGAAATAGATTTTTCTTGAATTAAAAGACAGATGAATATAATATAACCACATTTTCACAACTCACTAACTCCAAAAGGCAAAAGAAAATGATAAACAATTGATAATGCTACATGATGGACATTGTCACCAAACTTGTGCATATCCCAACAGGTTGAATCCTAAATTAGTATAGTTCGTTTTATAGTTTCATATCTAAATTATTGGATTGTTCACAAAAACTTTTAAATTATTGTAAATTCATATTAAAAGATATTCTCCAAGGAATATGATATGCTATGTGCCTCTCAACAAATTATTCAAATATTTTATCATATCTAAGGAGACCAACTTCGTTTTTCTGAACTTCTGGTAGTGGATTGGATGATCATCAGTACTAACAACTCTTTAATGGTTTAGGTGGATACAATTCCACCATTATCCATCATGTTTAGGACATGGTAATGATGTTAGAAAACTTTGATTTTATTAAAGTCATTATTTTGATTTACTGCATTAATATGGAGGGTTTTTTACATTGTAATGCTGCCTTTTATATAAAAAAAAAAAGGATAAAATAATTAAAATAAAGAACTAGATAAGGGGGAAAAAGGCAATAATACAATCACATCAAATCTGTCGTTACAGATAACAACACTTTTCACCATTACACGACAATGAATTTAATAATACAATATGATACAAGTTATGATCAACATTCTTGTAAACATGCCATATGAAGTGGCTTTTTACTTTTAAGCAAAAGAAAATAATGTGATGATAATGACAACAACCGCTCGTGCTGTCGTGCACTAATAAGTTTCAATTGCATCAGATCGATGCTGCCACTTAATTTGTACCCACTTCTAAAAGTGTGGTCATTCATACGAATTTATGATACGATTAAAAGCAATGTCAATGTACTCATTTATTACTATAGTAAAATGATAAAATGATAATTCAACTTTTCACGAATCTTCCCACATATAATAATATATGCTGAACTATTTCATGTCTTCTGATCCCGCTAGTTTTACTTTCGATAGAAGGACAATAGGAAGAAATTGTGCACATTTTCATGACATTAGTAGTCCTGTCAGTTTGTTTAGTTTATTCATGACGAGAATGGAGAGTGACAAATGCATAACATAAATTACGACTCAGACATAATATGTTACATGACAACTGAGATGACTCAAGCCCTTGCATTGATTGGCAAACAAGGTTTATACATATAGTGTACATACAAGGATGGGCGCTGGCTAGTAACTTTCATCATCTGTTTCAGGCCTCCTAAGGTAATAGCGCAGGCAGTTTACAAGCACCTGCGAGTTCAAAGATGGAGTTAGAGATAGCAAAAGAGGACAACGCGGTGATAGGGAAGAGTTAGGAACCACTTCACAACTATATGTTACCTGAGACATAGAACGAGTTAATGCTGCTCCACCGTAACTGACATAGAACTTGTCCTTTGCAATTAGACCCTATACATTTTCAAAAGTGAAGTTGAGGGCAAACTAAGAAAAGGAAACTAACATGGAAGAATGTAAGATACACTTCTTCTTTGGGAGAGCGAATGTAAGATGCACATCTGCACGACCGGGGAAGAAAAGAAACTTACTTCTGTATCAATCTCTGCTGATTCAACATGAATGTTAATATCGGCCATTATTTTGATGACTTCCATCAGCAAACCAGATCGATCAGCTGTTTCAACATACAGCATACTGAAATAACCAAAAAACAGGCATGTCAGTATGTGTCGCATCACCAATTTCAATTGCTCATCAACATTAAACTAATCAAGAAGTGGGTAATTGTGAGCCATATGAAAACAGCTGCCATAAGATGCTACCTCCTCTTAGGTCCATCATCCTTAACATGTATATGAGTCGCGATATCAACATCCGGCTGCCATGGAGCAATGCACAAGTTCATTAGGTACACTCAAAAAGGTTGAGGAGAAATAAGAGAAGATATAGGTGGAGTAGCAAGCTTTTCCCCAAGGAAGTAATAATTATAACATATGCCCACTATTTAAGTATTGACAATCATAAAGATATCGCAAGGACAACTAGCAAATTGAATGGAAGGTAGAGTACCCATATGTAGTCATAGCTTTCCCTCAAATAATATGCAAGCAGATTTAAAAACTCACAGTGAAATGACAACTATGGCGACTACTGGTATAGTGTGACCAGATTTCATGGGAAGCCACCTAAATAGCACCATAACTAAAACCAACAGATGATAAGATAAAACTGAAGTGTTCCCAAGACACCACAAAAATATTTTCAATTTTTCACAACCTTCACATCGCCCGTTGCTTTTCCACCTCCCAATATCTATTTCTATTAACACACATTTAAATTTGTCAACAGCCCAAAGCTTATCAATATGCACACCCTTTTCAAGTGCAAAATAGTTATTTGACTTCAAAAGGGAAAGAGCAGCTATCATGAAGTCTAGAAGATAGTGAGAATGATGAATCTCCTCCATTCAATCAAACCATAGAACCAAAAGCAGATCACATGCACTTGACGGGGCATAGGCAAGTGAAAGATTGTTTATTTTATTTGCCTCAAATGGGAAACAACAGTTATCATGAACTCTAGAAGATGGTGAGAATGATATGGTAGCATCTCCTTCATTCATCCAAACCATAGAACCTAAAGCAGAACACATGCATGTGAAGGGTAACAGGAAAGTGGCGAAATTGTTTATTATGGCTCCCTCCACCAAAGGAATAATAATATTTTTAAAATATATAAATACATAAATAATGATAATTATAGTTATAGTAGTAGTAGCAGCAGCAGCAGTTCACGAACAAACAGTTTGATAACATCAATACATCTATATCAGCAATAGCTGTAAAATACTTGAAATTTTGTAAGCATGTAGATGTCGAAAGAGGTCCGAACAAATTTCATACATCCGACTCTACTAGCTTATGATTGAGGCATAATTGTTGTATTGACATAGAGGCCCTGGAATGAAGAGAGGAAACAACTAAATTATCTGAATGTTTCACCTTCTTTTCTGGTGCTTTTATTCCAAAAGCCTCACCCATGGCAAGCCGCTCGCTGGACTCCTGATAAACATAAAATATTCTACTTTAAGGGTTGCAATAGCAAACTAAGGATCATAAAAACATGAAGAATTACTCTATCACAGGATAGATCAATCAGGATGGGATGTATAGGTTCAAGATGTTTCTAGAGATTATAAAAGGGAAGTTCAGGAAACATACTGGATGATACTTGATAAGGTTTTGGATTATGGTCAAACGAATGTTCTCCAATAAATCAGGATCTTCAACTTTGCGCCCGGTATCCCTGGAGAGCAACAATCAATGGCATCTAAGCTGAAAATGTAATGGCATATGCCAAAAGACAGACATGGAGGGATATCATTAACTGGAGATAGAGGGAAGTTATGGAGTAACACCGCATGTCTTTCTCATAGAAAATAGATATGAAGATGAACACAATTGGAGAAAGTTACACGTAGTCATCACAGCATGCTATTGGACGTCCACCATTTCTGTATCATTTCACAACAGGACATACATGCTACAGGGTAAATCATTTTACAGGCATACCCACCCCTCGTTCCATCTAGATTAGGGTTTCAACTATGCAACCTTGAAATATGCAACATATAATCCAACATCATTGCTCAAATTCGGCTAATTTGACTTGCATTATCTTTGACAATTCCCATATATTCTCAAAAACTATAGAGAAGATTCAGCATCAAACAGTATCAGAGCAAGCAGATAAAGAAGTTAAAGAATAATATGCAAAATACTTTCCATCAGATAACTTGCATTGCAGACCATACTGATTAATGCTCAAAATGTGCAGAAGTGTGAAGAAAATGACATAGCCAGAATGATTAGCAAACATCTTTTCTAATAAATAATATGAATGAAAGACTATAAATCACAAACTACTACAAATATTCAGAAAATCTAATTCCATGTATTAACATTCCAATGCACATATTCAATGGAGTAAAAGTTAATCAACACACTTACAATCGTGTAATAAGAAACTTTGTCTTTTTCACTGAATCCTGGGTCGTAACAACTCCTTTCACAACATCCAAGCCCAAGTCTTTGAGTGCCTTCATCTGCAAGACATACAAGATCAACTAGTTGGCTATGTATACTTGAGGAGAAGTCAAGACAGCAAAATTAAAAGCACTAGACCCTGGAAAAGGAAATAGTCTGCAAAAATGATGTATGGGTATACCAATAGTGAAAGGCAAGCAGACAAGTCTCATCCAAATAGTTATCCAACAAATCATCTCTCGTGTTTAAAATGCATAAGGCACATATTAATAATCGTGATAAACAACTCTTTCTGCTAAAAACTGACAGTGGCCAGTAAACAAAAATCAGAAACCTAAGGAAGGGGGGGGGGGGGGGGGTGACTACAATCAATTGTTTTTAAAAATATATATATATAGTGATGTAGGTCCATTTAAGTGTTTACCAGTCAGGAAAGTATCTCAATGGAAAATGATATCTCTAGGACTATCACAGAGTATTTTCAACAGGACGATATGGAATCCGACAAACAACGAATGTTACAAGCAGAAATGGCTATGTCAACAAGGAAGACCCGGTTCCGGTCTTTGTATATAACATCCTCAACTAATGTACAAGTAGAAATGGTTATGACAAGGAAGTCCAGATTCCGATGGTTGTATATCTTATATCTCTTTCCCGTCTTTCAAAATTCGACATCAGATGGAGAAGAACCTTCACAAAATTCCATTTATATGGAAGCAAACAAGAAACATGCATGTGTACATTGGCATACCAGGCTAAGAATGGTGGTTCAAAGAATTTACCGTGTCAATGAGAAGACCTAGCCGATCACCAAAGCTAATTTCCACAGTGGTTGCATCGCATTCAGGATCCTGAATTATCTGAACAATTGGCAAAGGAATAGAAACAGATCCCTGTTCGTCTTTCTGAAAGGAAATTATATAATCACCATGATGATCTAGCAAAATATCAGAAAGTATAGAAAGTATAAAAGGAAGATGCTAATGATTGGAGAAAAAGGAGATTTTCAAATCTCCGCATTTCTATTTTTTCCGCGTTCATGATTATGAATATTCAGTAAAACTATAAATAGCATTTAATTTTGCCAACACTTCTTAAGGAATTTATCCAATAAGGAAAATAATGATACCATTTCACACCCCGTGATATGATTATATTTCCAACAAATGGTGATGTCACTAACACTTGCTGCAAGTTTACAAGAAATCACTAAATTATACAGAAAAAAGAAAAGAAACTCAAAGCCATTGTCAGCTTAAACCTTGTAGTTTAGTATCTTTTTAATCTTCCATAGAAGAATGGCTCGCTCTTGTTTCTCCACTTCTTCTATCCTCCATCAGCCATTAGTCCATTGTAGTATTTAACTGAGCATTCAATTGTTTCACCCAACACCATGATAAAAAGCAGCAGTTTCCGTGTTAAAATGGATGTTCTTATCTTCAGCTGCCAAGATGCAACTTCGGAAAGCAGTGCATTTTGACAAATGCAAGCAAATGTCAAACAACCACTACCTAACACAACTCTTCCCCTTTTTCCCCAGATGCATCATCACACTGGAAATGCATCAACCATGCTTTTGTTTTTATTCTCACAAGTATCTCAAACTCAAAATGTGATTTATGAGATAAATAGAAGATTCGGACATGTTCATTTGATTTTTATTAATTAATAGCCTCAACAACGCAGTCAAGCAAAGAACTAAAATTCCTGAATTTGCTAGCTCCTTGTAGCCTAGGATACATTCCCGACTGCTTTAAGAGCTTCCCGAGACGATCCATGAGACAGAAAGTACTTCAACTATTTCAGTAACAGTATATGAAAACCAATCAAATTCAAAGATAAAATTAGATAAATTACATCTAGTGAGATTAAAAAATGCACAAAATTAATACTCGAATGAGAAAAGATGCAGAAAACAGGATTCACGTACTTATTTATAGCCTATAGGTAAAATCGAGACTTTCAAGCAATCATTTTGACGCATAAAAATATGATTATTCAAGGTAAACTAGCTATAAAAGAGATACAGAACTCACTAATACTGGTGACAAACTATCAACACCATCAAGAGTGCACGAAACATTGTACCTACAAAACAGCTCAAATTTTTCAGATAACCAATCAAACGTATATTTAATTACTTAGATAACTGGGAACCATTAACTACTACAGTTTCACTTATCAAAAAGAAAAAAAGATTATTCATTTGCTACTCCAGAGTCTAGATGCCAAAAATTAAACAGTCGGATGATTTCTTAGAAACCAAATTAAGTACCAATTTCAGTTCTCCCTCAATTAACTAGCGAAGAGATTCTATACGTACGTTTAATTCACCAAAACTTGCTTCTCAGGTAAATACGATTCGAATAAGTAGCTCAAACCTTCACACAAAATCTTCAAACTTAATTTACCTTATTCTCTTATAAACACAGAGAAACACCTTACAGTTTAAACTAAATCATATATCAGGAAACAAGAAATATGTTCAAGTTTACAGTTACCTTCTCCGGCTAGAAACGGAGACAACGGCATTGGAAAATGTGAGAAAGGCGGCAGAGGAGTGCAACTTGGCGGCAGCAAATTGAGGTAGATTAGGAGAGTACACGCCGGAATCGGCGTCGGAGATCGCTGATCGGAGAGAAGTGCAGAAAGCGCTGGCGATAGCCATGAACGAACTGGAGAGAGAAAGAGCGTGAGTTTTCTGATCAACGGCGAAGTGATTGGACTTATGAGTTTAGTGAAGAAATTAATACTTTATAGCTAAGTATTTACTTATCTTTTATAACAATGTTTATGATATAAATATTGCAAAATTTTTAATTAGAAGTGTATTTTAATACATAATTATTTAACACTATGGTGAAAGGAATAAAAATATAATAATTTTTTCTTAATTTTTATAAATTAAAATAACTTTTTAATATCAAAATCATTAATATGAAAAAGTAAATATTATATGGTATTATATCATACTATGTTAATTAATTTATTTTTACATTAGATTAAATCATCTTTTATATTATATAATGTCATAAATAATAATTTATAATAAAAATATGTATAAAATATTTTAAAATAATTGAATATAAGATAAAAGATAACTATTAAATAATAAATAATAAGAAAAATAAGATGAAAACACGATCACACTATTGTTGTGTAAAGCTAATTTAATCCTACTATGTAATAAAATTGATATGATATTCAATTTAATAAATTCATACGAACAAATTATCATTTAACATGCGGTATTTATATTAGTATTTTATATAAAAAAAATTGTTGTATTTATTAATTTGACGTAAATATTAAACGTGTTAAAGGTATTTTTCGATAGCAACGTTAGGTACAAGTGTGCATCAGCATCATGGACCCACTTGCCGTAGTGTAGATAACACGTCAGATAGGTCCCATTTCTTCCTTTTTATTATACTTCCTCTCTTTTTTATAAATTTCTATTTTTATATTTCAACTTGTTCAATCATATTCTAGAATTGTTATTGTACCAAAAACAATATTGAAAGATCATATAGTATATTGTTTCCTTCCAATAATGAGGGTAGTTATATTAGAAAAATATGAAAACGATTTGCTTTAATTTAGATAAACATTGAATTACGAGATATGATATAATATAACAAGATTATCTTTGAGTTGAAATTTCTTATTTTTTTTAAAAAAAAAATATTAATTTAATTAATTTTGAATTCATAATTAAGAGCTTGACATAAATTTATAAAGCTTTGTGAGGAATAATTTAGGTTATTCCCTTCTTTTGACAATTCTTTTTTAGAGATTAGAGCGATCTGTCTAGAATATTGTAATAAACTATTCTTAATCACAATTGATTGTGCACTGCTATTTTACTTAATGTTCTTATTCTTTATGACTTGTTCTCTATTGATAATGATTCAATGTTTAAATACGAAATAGAGATTATTCATATAGATCGTTCATAGCCAGTAACGTGCTTTTAAGATACTTAATTATTTGTTGACATTTATGGATTAGTGAGTCTTGTATGCTCGGTTATACAGTTTAACTACATTCTTGTGAATTTTGTGTTTTTTATTATATAATTCACCTACTGGTTGTTGATATTATGTGCTTGATTAGACAGTTTGCTCGCAAACAATTTATAGTATTGTAATGGGAAAGGGTTTGAAATATACTTCAACTTTGGCCGAAATTGTTTTTACGATATTAAACTTTATGGAGGACATTTTACCCCCTACACTATTTAATAGTATATTTTAAAGGTATATATGTGTCCATATGGACACATTACTATTTATAATTATGCAAATATTTTTTAGGGATAAAATTATTTGGCTTAGCAAACTTATGTTATTAAATTACTCATCATAGTTATAGTTTGCTATAATTAGCACTTGCGACTAACATTATACAGTAATGACGTAGGCTGACTTCGAGTTTGTATAATTAGTCATGTTTGTGTCTGTATAATTCGCCAGGATATACAAATACATAACCTATAAACATATACAATTCACCTCTCTCCCATTCTCTACCCTCTCTCACTCGCCTCTCTCCTCACTCTCTCAATCTCGCTTGCCATTTATACAAATGTATATGTGTAATATACAGTCATATACAATTATATACATATACAATTCACCTCTCTCCTACCTTCTGCTCTCTCTCTCTCTCTTCTCTCCTCTCCTCTTTCTCCCAGTCTCGCTCGCCTCTCTCCTCCATCTCCCAGTCTCTCTTGTCATATATAGAAATATATATGTATAATAACAACTATCTAACAATATACATATACAGTTCACCTTTCTCCACTCTTTTCTCCCTCTCTCTCGCCTCTCTTCTCTCTCTCACAGTCTCGCTCACCTCTCTCCTCCATATAACATGTAGCTACAAATTATAATTATCAAACTATAGTTATGGAAAGTAACTAATTATTTTTAAGTAGTTATATATGAAAGTTTCCCTGTTTTTTATGTCCCCTTAGACACATATATACATTTAAAATACACTGTTAAATAGTGCAGGGGGTAAAATCTCATTTTTCAAAGTTTAGTATTGTTACAACAATTTCGATCAAAGTTTGAATAAATTTCAGACATTTTCTCCTATTGTAATTATATATAGAGGGCTAGTGAGCTCTTTCAATTGTACGAAGTTGATGGATTCCTCTGCGGCAAACAACATATTTTACTTATAGGATGCTTAATTGTTTTGAAAAACTATATCAAAGCCTATGTGTTAAACAATTACAAATAGTGTACACATATACAATTTTTTGTATTTAGAATTTTTCAAGAACTCCGTGCCAACATACAAACGTGATAATCTATTGTGAATTTTTCATAAATTATAGATAAATTGCTACAAATAAACATACAAATTAGAGATTTATACGAATAAAAATTAAAATTTACAAGATTGTGATTTATGCAATCAGACAAATTACACAATTTTGGGCGAATCATACAAATTAAGTAAATAACAATATTTAAGGAAATTGTATATGTGAGTCACGAATTTTTTGAAATAATAGCTATATCATTTAATATAGTTTAAATGTTTACTTCTATACAATTTTCTGTCAATATCATAAATGAAAGTTAAAATCTCTCTTACCTCAAAATTAATAAGAATTCTCAGTTAACATTGTTTGATTTTAATCAATTTCTTTTTTGATAGGCTTAATATATGCAAATGTTAGATATAAATAAATTGTATAAATCACAGTTAATAAAATAATTTTATTAATATTCATGGAGAAAATTGAAATAGATAAATTTTGTGTATTCAAAATAAAGAGGGAAAACCACACACTACTAAATTCATTTTTTTACATTTCTGGCATTGAAAATTTATATTGTGATTTAATAATTTGTTCCTTTATTGATGTTTATTTTAGTGTTTTCTTTCAAAAGATGATATTCTTAAAAAAAAGAGTTGGTTTGTTTATTAAAAGGATAATCGCATGCGAGTTAGCTGAAAAAACACAAGCTTAATATTAATTTTTTTAATCCTTTCCATATCTGAACTATTATTGATATTAAGTACTAATTTTTTTTAAAAAATAAGATTATGAACATTGTTCGAATAGTTTAATTTAATTATGCATGTAACTGAGTGATAATTTTTTTATAAGAGTATAATATTTTAAAAGGTAACTTTCACATTTAGCAAGCAAAAAAATTATATTTGTATGTTATAACAAAGTTTATATAATTGCGCTCCATAACAAACATGTAAATGTAATTCGCTATATATAAACAATTGTATGATTCGCTGACTTATTTCACTGCAATTGTAAATTCACTAGCCTATTTCATTGTAATTGTATAATTCGTTAGCCTTTTTTTGCTGCAATTGTATAATTCGCTGGCCTATTTCGCTGCAATATTTATATAAAAATTGTATTCCTATACAATTGAATCGAAGTAAAATATTTGTATATTTTGTATAATTATAAGTGTATCGAAAGAAGATATATGTTTTTTCATGTGTATAAACAATTTTCTCTCACTTTATACAAAACAAAAACACAATTTATACACTTCTGTTATATAAAGCGAGAGAAAATTGTATTGCGCTACAATTTTATAATTTGCTGACCTATTTTGATGCGATATCTATGTAAAATTTGCATTCGTATACAATCGAATCGAAGTAAAATGCTTGTATATTGTATAATTATAAGTGTATAGAAAGAAGATATATGTTTTTGCATGTGTATAAATAATTTTATCTCACTTTATACAATACAGAAACACAATTTATTCACTTCTTTTGTATGAATCGAGAGAAAATTGTATTTCGCTACAATTGTATAATTTGCTGGCCTATTTCGCTGCAATATCTGTATAAAATTTGCATTTCTATACAATTGAATCAAAGTAAAATGTTTGTATATTGTATAATTAAGTGTATAGCATGGAGATATATGTCTTTGCATGTGTATATACAATTTTCTCTCACTTTATACAATACAGAAACACAATTTATTCACTTCTTTTGTATGAATCGAGAGAAAATTGTATTTCGCTACAATTGTATAATTTGCTGGCCTATTTCGCTACAATATCTGTATAAAATTTGCATTTCTATACAATTGAATCAAAGTAAAATGTTTGTATATTGTATAATTAAGTGTATAGCATGGAGATATATGTCTTTGCATGTGTATATACAATTTTCTCTCGCTTTATACAAAACAGAAAAACGCAAATTATACACTTCTGTTATATAAAAGAGAGAGACGAGTAGAGGGAGAGTGGCGAGCGAGAACGGGAGAGTAGCGAGCGAGAGTTTAGGGAGAGATGCAACTGACAAACTTTTTATGAGCACAATTAAATCAAACAGTAGCTATTCCATTTATTTTAGATTATTAGTTTGTTATTCTGTACAATAATCCCTATTTTAAACTATTAATCTTATGAATAATTTACATAATGTTTAAATCGTTTTTATTAAATGAAAACCACAAGAAAAAAGTTACTACCAGAAAAAATGACAAAAACATTAAAAAATTGTAATTTGATTGTGAAGTAAAATAAAATGACTTCACTTAAAATGTATGATTTATTTCACACTTGGATGATAAAATATAGAAGTAAATTACATATTACCTAATTATTTTCATACTTGAAGAGAATTATTTTCATACTTGAAGAGAAAGACCAAAATAATTTGTAAGTTTTAAATTGAAAATTAATAAAAAAGACACATAATGTGTTATTTAATTGAGTCAAATATAAAAAATTATAACAGAATCAATATATTAGTAATTTCTTATACTTTTTACCATAATTATCATTTTCAAATAATATATATTTTATTTATTTTTCTTTTAAGGAAAATTTCTAACAAATTTAATAATTTTTTTAATACTTTGACTATAATCATTATTTTTCTCTGTTTAGTCTTACTGTTTTCCTCCTAATTTGAAAGCCTTTCAAATTTCCAATATTATTGGAACTAGAATTTCAATTTTAACCTTTTTTTTTTTGGCTATGATCGATAACATAAAAACGCTAAATAATTAAATTTCGCAAATTTAATTTTTATCGATAGATATATGTGAATAAAATTTCTTCAATCGAATCTCACATTAATTTTATACATTATAAACAATAAACTTTTCGCATTATTTGAATATAAAATTAATAAAAATATTATTGAATAATTAATTCAATCAGATCTTCTATGATAAAATTAAAATTAAATTTTTAATGCTTGGACCATTATTATCATTCTCAGATACCATAGTTTTACTGTTTTTCCTTTTTCGTAAAATTTATAATAAGATTAAAATGTCAAAATTTTAATATTTGAACAGTAGAAATCATTTTCACTGACTATAGTTTTATGATTTTTCCTCAATTGAAAATCTTCAAAGTTAATTGGACTTAAAAAAAATATTCTAACGATCAACTACAACAAAAAAAAAAAAAGCTATACATTTAAACCTCAATAATTTACTTTTTATCAGTAAATACGTAAATATTTAATTATTTTTCTAATCAAGGCTCGCCTTCGTCCTATAAATAACAAACCCTAAACTCCATACCATCAAACTCCATTCAATCCTATCAATATTCAACATCGTTTCATCTTTTCCAGTTCTCAAATTTCCTCTCATCCGTCAAAAACTCAACTCTACAGAATAATAAACCATACCCACACCATCAAATTCCATTCATTTCTAGCAATACTCAACATCGTTTCATCTTTTTCAGTTCTCAAATTTTCTCCTCGTTTCCTCGAATAGTCATCAGTCAAAAACTCAACCCTACAGAATAACAAACCATAAACCCCGCACCTTCAAACTCCATTCTTTCCTAACAATATTCAACATCGTTTCATCTTTTTCAGTTCTCAAATTTCCTCCATGTTTCTCTGAATATTCATCCGTCAAAAACTCAACCCTACAGAATAATAAACCATACCCACACCATCAAGTTCCATTCATTTCTAGCAATACTCAACATCATTTCATCTTTTCTAGTTCTCAAATTTCCTCGTCGTTTTTTCGAATAGTCATCAGTCAAAAATTCAACCCTACAGAATAACAAACTCTAAACTCCATACCGTCAAGCTCCATTCATTCCTAGCAATATTCAACATCATTTCATCTTTTCCAGTTCTCAAATTTCCTCCTCGTTTCTCTGAATAGTCATCAGTAAAAAACTCAACCCTACAGAATAACAAACCATAAATCCCACATCATCATATTCCATTCGTTTCTAGCAATATTCAGCATTGTTTCATCTTTTTCAGCTCTCAAATTTCCTCCTCGTTTTCCCGAATAGTCATCAGTCAAAAACTCAATCCTACAGAATAACAAACCATAAACCCCACATCATCAAATTCCGTTCATTCCTAGCAATATTCAACATCGTTTCATCTTTTTCAATTCTCAAATCTCCTCCTCGTTTCCCTGAATAGTCATTAGTCAAAACTCAAAATCCTACGACACTCTTAACATCCACATCTTTCATAACTTATCTATCTTGATTAATCATCGAGAATTTAATAAAATCAGAATCCAAACCCCACACTCCTATATACCTTCTCTATCCTTTTCATCATATAAATAAAATCCAAAAAAATTCTATGACAAGACAAGTACACTTCCTACTTTCATCATTTGCATAAAGTAGCCTTGTTTTTTGATCAACACTTTTTTTGCAAATTACTTGAAAAAATTCCTTTTTTACCCCTAAATTTTAAAGCGGGCTAAACAAACCGCGTCAACCAAAATTAGCCGAAAACGAAAAGAAGAAGAAAAAACAAAAATCAAGCCCACCATTATACTTGTGTAAGTTTGTTTTTTTTTTTCAGTTTCTCTCTCTTAACTCTTTTTTTTTCCCTTTCACTTTATTACTTTCTCTCTCTTCGTTTCATCTTTTCGCTGTATTTTCTCTCTCTTCGATCGCTTCCGATCAGTGAATGCTGGGTATGTTTTCGAATTTACGATATCTATGTGCTTGTTAATTGACGTATTCTGTGTGAATTTTGTTGGTTTTTAGTGTTTAACGGGTTGAGGGTTGGGTTTGGGGTTGATAAACCCTAGATTTTCAGTTTTGTTGGAAGTAGGGTTTGAACGGTCAGTTGAAGTGTTGTGATGGTTGATTTTGTGTGATTCTGCATTTCAATTTGAGTTTTGTTCATTTAGCTCAACGAATTTCAGCTGAATTTTGTTTGTTTGGTTGAGTTTTTGCTTGAATTCAGTGTGTTTCAATTGTTCTTCTTACTGGCTAGGTTTTTTGGAGTACTCCGCTTCTATTGTTATTACTGTTGAATTGGACTGAGGATTTTTGAATCTTATGTCTTAAATTTAGTCTAAAGTTTCGATTTTTTTTTACTTGATACTTTGATTATGGAATTTAGTGTCACTTATGGCTTTAGATAAGATTTCAACTTGTGTAGACGCTATGTCGTGTGAGTTTATGTTGTTGAATTGTTTTGTTTTAATTTTTATTGAACTTTTGTTGGTCAGTATTGAAAATTAGAGAAGTTAATAGTTCATTGATGAAATGCAGTTTAATTTACCCAAATAAATGGATAATTTTGTTGGGAACTCAATTAAAACCATAAAATGTTCAAGTGTTTCTTTTGCCAAAATCTAATGCCGGTGGGAATAATAATGGATTTTCCTAAACAACAAAAGATTATAAGTGTCTTGCTATTTTTGTAGTTATAATGTGTTAAGATTTTGTAGTGATGAGATTGTTGCTATGTTTTTAGTCGTAATGTGTTAAGCTCTTGCTATGTTTTTAGTTAAAATGTGTTAAGTTCTTGCTGTGAAGAGATTTATTTGTGAGGTAATGATCCATGGTTCCCGAACGGTGTGTCAAGTGAAAAGGAAAATTAAATAGTTTCTCAAGGGCATTTGCTAGGTCTTAGTCCTGAATTTTGGCGAGCTTGCCTTTCAGAGAATGATGTTTCACTGGATTTTTAGTACTGAGATTCTTTCTCAAAGCTGGCATTGATTGCCCCTTATCTTGTGTCTTTAAAGGTTATAACTTCATTACAAGCTGATCTTTTTTCTGGACCCAATTGTAAACGGAAAGTTCGTTTGAGATATAATGCTCTAGTTCTGAGTTTGTAAATGGCTGGAAATGGGAGATTTAACTTAACTCCAGCTAGCAGTGACTCGGGTTTTGTTGGAAGCTACACCAATGGGCCTAAGGGGAGCTATATGGGTCCCAGTATGGACAGGTCTGGGAGCTTCAGAGAGAGTTCAGACACCCGTATATTTGGTTCTGGGAAGGGTGCATCCCGGGGAACTGGTGCAGTCGTGGGCGATTTGCCTTCCCTGTCACAATGCCTGATGCTGGAGCCAATTGTAATGAGTGACCAAAAATATACTCGTTCAGGCGAGTTGAGGAGAATTTTGGGCTTTACTGTTGGGAGCACTTCAGAAAATTCTTTTGGTGCTGCTCATTTGAAGTCTCCACTTCATTTTGGTGATGAATTAAAGAAGTTCAGAGATAGTGTTGCAGAGTCGTGCAACAAAGCTAGGTACTTTTGTCCTCTTATAATAAACTAGTTTTCTTTGGACTAATCAGTTCTGTTGCATCCTTCTTCATGGTTTTGTATCTTTACTTGCACTGATCAGCACTCTCCTTCTCTTTCTTGTGTTTGTACTAATTAAACATCTTGATGGCATTCTTTATTGAGTATTGGATAAACTTCGATTGGATTTTACCCTACCTTAAAGTCAAGTTGCATTGCTGAGATGCTGTTTTTTGTTTGGTCTAGTGGTAGAGCTAAAAAGCTTGACGAACACTTGCATAAGCTGTCAAAATATTCTGAAGGCATACCTTCTAAGAAACAACAGAGGAATGAGCAGTTAACAAATGAGAGATTAGGTGGTTCAAGAACACAGATACATCGAGGCCCTTCAGATCTTGTAACACAGAAGATAGAGGAGCGGCTGAAGAATAGTACTCTTAACAAGCGTGTACGCACATCAGTGGCAGAAACTCGGGTTTGTAATTGATATCATGTTATTTAAATTTGTTGACCTTAAATCAACTACTTTTCGTGACAATTTTATGCTCTATCCAAGAAAAGGAGCTATTTATCAAGTTGATAAGGCAGCATAATGTCCCCAAAATTATTATTTTCCGTTTATATATGTTCTTCTGCATAACCACATTGTGTATTTTTTTTTCGATAAGTAATAACACATAGGATGATGAAAAACTGCTCATATAGGATTTTACTAAATAACTTGTAGAACAATGGTGTAGATCATAAAAGATATATCGGAGAACAATGTATCTTTGTGTTGGCTTTCTACAATTTGGTATACCTCTTGTATATGGTTTTCCTCCACGGTGCTCATGGAAGGAATTACGAAAATCTATTTCACGGGGTATAGAAAATAGAGGTGTGCATTATATATACTTCAAGTTTCAAAAAAGACTGGGAATGATGCCAGCGCAGTAAGAGGAAGAGAGATTGTCCCCTATCATGGAATATTATTTATTTTTGTGTAAATAATTAACATGAAGGAAAGCTCCTTATATCTCATGATTTTCAATTAATTAATTAACTGTAAGTAGGAGGGACTCACTTTGTTGCGAGTTCCATTTACAAGCATTGAGAGGCTGGTGTTTCTCAAATCTTGATTTCTTTTAACTAAACTACCATTAGATCTTGCAAAGATGGAGGTTCTGTGCCAGGAGGATCTTCCTCTGGTTACTCTTCTAATGACAGAGAGAATTGTAGCAGGACAAGATTAAGGGCCATCTGTGGAACTTTCATTTCTTGTGGGTGGTGCATGATACCACTTGCCTTGTTTCCTCTCTGCACCCTTAGAGGAACCTGTAGATATTCCACAAGTATAAATTGTCATTTGGCTGTTTGCTTTCTTCTTTTGTTTTGCAATGGAAGAATTCTATCTTCTTATGCCCATCATCTAGCATTGCTTGGTTAATGAAATTTTTTCTTTCTGTTGAATGAATACTGTTGTATATTACTTGCTGCGTATTGTAAGCTTCATCTACATCTTCTTGTATCAAAAAGTCTACTGATCTTTTCCTTTTCCATATAATTTAGGCGGAGTACCGGAATAGTGCTCTATCCAGGCAGCCTATGATAGTGAAAGATCGAGACATGTTAAAAGATAGCAATGCCGATTCTGATATGTCCGAAGAAAAGATTCGCAGATTGCCAGCTGGAGGTGAAGGTTGGGACAAAAAAATGAAAAGGAAACGATCAGTTGGTGCTGTCATTTCAAGGCCCTTGGAGAATGATGGAGAGCCTAAACGAATGCAGCACCATAGACTTGCCAGTGAACCTGGCTTGTCACCTTCTGATTCCCCTGGTTTCAGGTAAATGTTATTCTGGAATTATTTCTAATAACATCACTTCCATGTTGATGTCATTAAGTTCTATATAAGAGTGTTTGGTTTAACTATTTGCCATTTAAGATGAAGGATAGTCTGGTTTAGGTTCTCTGGCTTTGTTGAGTTAACACATTACTTTAAGTTTGAACCAATTGATGATGCCTCTTGCTCTCAGTTGTACAAGACCATAGATCTTTGTAGATGGTTTTGGTACAGGATTGCAATTTTCACTTCGAGGAAGTGTTGGAACATTTCTATTCAATATTGTCTAATTCCAGATAGGTTTAAGAAATAAAGGAATTACTTCATATTTTGTTGTAAGATATAGCGGGAAGTTCCTTACTTCATTGAATTGCTGTACTCTTCTAAGGCAGCAGTTTAAGCATTAAGCATTGTTTTAGTTGGAATGTGAAGAATTTACCTGGGAGAATAACCAGTGAAGAGCAAATGTTCTACCATATCTATTAAGTTGAGTGTCCTCTTTGGTTTATTGCCTTCAAGACAGCCCTCGTCAGATCAAGTACCAGTTCTTTGCAGGTAAGCCTACTTAAGTAAAGGAGAATCGTATTCTACCCAATGTTATAAAAGGTGCGCTTAAGCCCTGAAGTGAGGCTTAAAATGTGTTGAGTTCTTCGCCTCACTTAATGTGCGCTTTAGTGTCGTCATGAAGGTCTAAGACATACTTTTCTTTGCCAACGAACCTCTTCTAAAGAGATGAGACTAAACAACTGCTATTTCACTTAATCGTTATTATTTTTCAATTTCTTCATTATATTTGTTCTTCATGCTTTTAAATTATTAGTCTTGGACTAAACATAGTTATTGTATTTTTTCTCCCCTTGCGCCTTCTTTCATTAAAGCCCATGGTTTATTGGAGCTTAGGGTTTTTTTTGCGATTTTTTGTTTTGATAACACTGCTTCTACCAGCCTCTAGTGATTGATTGATATGATTCTAGTTAGACTCGGTTAAACAGAATCATTCATTTCCTGTGCCTTCAATCTTTTATTCATTCTTTGTTTTGCTGTTTTTTCGTGTGAATAGCTGCTTTTCACGGCCCTGATAAAAATATTTATTGTCCAAATGCGAAGACTTCAAAAGGAATCACATTTGACCTTTATTTTTTAGGTTGAGCTAAGGAACTTAAACTGAAATTGGATACATAGTTTGATGCTTTATCATGCATTTTTGACTACTGTGATCTTAGGACATTCTCTCTTCAGGATGCCTTTTTGTTATTTTTCATTTTTTGCACCATCTTTGTTACCTAACACTGGCTTAAGAAGAATAACTATTTATGTTGTAACGAACTCTTTTGCACAGGTCGGGAATATCAAATGGTGCTGGTAGCATTAATAAGTCAGATGGCTCATCACTTGCTGGTGTTAATGCTCGTACAATGCTTAAAAATGAACAGGATAAGTCTGCTCTTTCTAGGGATCCAACTGCTGGTTTGAATAAAGAGCGGGTGCTGGGAAAAGGAAGCATTAAGTATGTCTTGGTTTGCAATACATTTGTTTTTATCTCCTAACTAATGGGTGTTGTCAGGCCGAATTCTTACTATGTGGTTTTCTTCCTCTAGGTTGAATAGTCATGAGGAGAACCATGCTGTCTGTCCCAGTCCAATAGCAAAAGGGAAGGCCTCAAGGGCACCACGGAGTGGCTCCCTTGCTGCTGCTAATTCACCCTCTAACATTCCCCGTTTACCTGGAACCTTGGAAAGCTGGGAACAGCCCCCAAATGTCAACAAAAATCTTGCTGTAGGTGGGGTCAATAATCGCAAACGTCCATTACCCACAGGATCCTCGTCTCCACCCATAACACAATGGATTGGTCAGAGGCCGCAAAAAATTTCTCGTACAAGGAGGGCTAATCTTATCTCACCAGTTTCAAACCAGGACGAGGTGGAGGTGCCATCAGAGGCATGTTCACCTTCTGATTTTGGAGCTAGGTTAACTCCTGGTGTAACAAGTGGTTCTATTCTTTCAAAGGATGCCAGCAATCTTACGCAAAACCTTAAAGTTAAAGCTGATAGTGTTTTATCCCCTACCAGACTCTCTGACAGTGAAGAATCTGGTGCTGGTGAAAGCAGATTAAAAGAAAAGGGTGGTGTTACTTGTGAAGGTGAAGAAAAACCTGTAAATACTGTTCAGAGTAATGGGGTGTCTACCTCACATATGAAGAAGAACAAATTTCTTGTCAAAGGAGAAACAGGTGATGGCGTGCGTAGACAAGGCCGAAGTGGAAGAGGGTCGGCATTTTCTAGGAGTAGCATTTCTCCTACAAGGGAGAAGTTTGAAAATCAAGTCACAGCGAAACCACTTCGTAACTCGAGGCCGGCTTCTGAAAAGCACGGAAGGTTCTGGTCTTTTAACTGAAGAAGTTTCTTGCGCTTTTGCTGCTTCTCTTCTCCATTAACTTAATCATATTTGATTGTGGCAGTAAGTCAGGCCGTCCTTTGAAAAAGCACTTGGAACGCAAAGGGTTTTCTCGTTTTGGGAATCCTCTGAGCAGTGGTTCTCCTGATTTCACTGGTAAGTCCCTCATTTACTTAAATAAATCAAGTATCTCAGTGTAAAGTTTTCCTTCACTAATGTGGAGTATGTTTCTTAAATTTGTAATGAACCAGTTTGCCCTTTTCCAAGATTTTTTCCCCAGTTTCTAGCCGTCTGTATTTTGTCTTTTAATGAATTCATTTGCCTTTATCCATGATTTGGGCTTCTAGTTTCTAGCAGTCTCTGTGTGTGCCCACCTTCTTATGTGGTGAAGAATATGCAGGTGGTATGATGTGATGCATTGGAGAAGAGAAAAACTGATTTATTTTTGTATTTCCTTCTGTTCACTGAAATGTAAAGTCAGTTTTCATTACATTATCAGTTTGTTAGAATGAGCTGGTATATGATTGTGGACAAAGAAATGAAGGGGGTGAAATAAAGGAATAGGAAATGGCTAATCTTGTATCTTTGTCCTTTGACACTAATCTTTGTGTGACCAATCTCCAGTTATTGTTGAGTTCAACTGTTTGATATTTAGGTTGGTAGTTTTGGTGCTGCCCTTAGTGCAGGCTGACAATTGGCATATTATCTAGGTGGTTCTGGTTTCCCTCCTGCCTCAAACAAATAATATTGCTATCTCATTTTCCACATTTCAGGGGAATCAGATGATGACCGCGAGGAGCTCCTAGCTGCTGCAAACTCGGCATATAATGCAAGTAGTATGTGTCTGACATCAAAATTCTCTTTCACTCTTTTGATTCCATCTTTTCTGGTAGGAAAAAATATAAACAATTAGGCACTTAGTTTATTTTGATTGCTGTGGTAGTTCATGCATGTCCAAGTGCATTCTGGAAGACAGTGGATAGACTTTTTGCTTCTGTCAGTGCAGAGGAGAAATCCTACCTTCTGGAACAGGTGACAACTAATGATAATTTTGATTGTACCACACATCTATCTGCTTTTATCTGATATTGGATGTTTATTAAGTCTTGTTCTTTGATGTTTTTATCAGCTGAAATCAGCAGAGGAATCTCATGCTAATCTGTCTCAAACTCTAAATCGTACCAATAATGTTCTGGTACCCACTGATACCTGATTATCTTTTTCCTGTATCATAACTTATTTTTAGCAGTGATTTGGTTGGTAGATAGTTTATGTGAAGAGTGGGAGGATAAAACATTTCTCTGTTTATCATTTGCTTTGGGGGATTGAAAACTGGCTTCTGGTGGGCGAGCTAGGGCCTTGGGTGGGTGGGTGGGTGGAGGGCTTAATCCCTTCATTAACCTCCTATATACCTTCGTCAGATATTCTCCTCGTAGCTTTTCGTGTTTCATTTTCGTTTATATGTTAGCCTCAATCCCTGTACCACCACCTGAAATTCTTTTGCAAGCGGTTATTTTCTGTTTTTGTTAGTTGGTGGTTTCTGCCATCTTTTTCATTTTGTTGCTTGCAGTCCACTACTGTATAAAAGCTTCGTATTGTATTTGAGTGTATTGTTAGTAATTCCTGGTCATTGTTACTTGAATCAAATCCAACTTTGACATTTTTTTTACCCCGCTAATTTCAAGAGAGTAACTAATAAAACAGCAGATGTTCTCTAGCCATCTTGTATTTGGAGAATGCGTTCCTTTATCCTTACTTCTAGTTTTATTGATCTGTATCACATGACATGCTTCAGTCACTCTCTAGCTGGAGCTTCCTAACTGTTACCTCCCCGTGCAAGTCTGGTTTGTCCCTTTTATGCTTACCGTGAAGTGCTTGAACGGATTGCCTAGATTATTTATATTAATTAAAATATTCGACATGTCTTTCCAAGTCTCATATTTTACTGCTGCCTGTTGTGAAATAAGATTTCATTTTAACAATATATCATATGTTGTTGGCAACTTTGCTTTAGCTAAATACTTCTCTTGATGCTTGCTTTCCCAGGGTGGTCATGCTCATGATGGAACTTCTGTTTCTGATTCTCCATCTGTTGAGAAGAACAGATGCATCAATAATCAAAATGGCTCGAAAGTGTCATCTGATACAGAACTGGTCGATCAATTTCATGATTCTATTCTAAGTGCGAAAGTTGACTCAGATAGAATATTTGACAAAGTTACTCCACTTTACCAAAGAGTACTGTCAGCTCTAATTGTAGAGGATGACATTGAAGAATGTGAAGAAAATGGGTTTGACTTATTTATGTCACCACAGAATGGTCCAGAAACTTTATTGCATGGTGTCATTGATTCTCAGAGTAGAAAAATGAATAGGACTGAAGTTGAGTATGATACAGTTTTTAGTTCTCAGATAAAGAAAAATGGGACTGGTAATGAGTTTGTTTCCTGCAATGGGTATGGTGTGTATCATCGAAACCCTGATGTCCAAGGACCTCAATACAGTGATGAGATGTCACGAGGAAATAATGGATATTTGCATTCAGAGGTTGGGCTGTTTGTAGGCCTTTCTGAATGTGATACGGATGTACCTCAAAGGTTGCAGATTAACAGTTTCGGTATTTCCTCATTTGAACGTCAATATGCACAGATGGCTTTTGATGATAAACTCTTGCTAGAATTGCAGAGCATTGGCCTTTATATTGAACCTGTGGTATGCTTTCTCCAATTGGTAACAAAATGAAGGATATTCTCGTCTTTCATTTAGCCTGTGATTTTGAGATTTCCCCCTATCATTTTCCTTCCCTCCTCAATGCTTATTAATTTGCATATTTTACTTTGGGTGCGTCTGAGTAGTATTATTCTCTAGTTGGAACAAAATCATATGCTTTATTTTAACATTTGTACCTAAGATTATTTGATTTTAATTTTTCCTTGTCTTTTTGCATAATTGTTACAGCCTGGTTTAGATGATAAAGAAGATGAAGTCATCAACCAGGAAATTATGCAGCTGGAGAAGGGACTCTATCAAGAGGTTGTCTTCTGTCATTATTAGCGTCCTAATAATTTACTCATTTTCCGTCTTTTTCCCTGTTTGTTGTTGCCAAATATGCCAGCAAATCTAATGTTCTCAAGAACATTGAGAACAGATGGGTGGACAAAGACCATCGCTTTCAGGTCTATATGGACATCTTTCTTCACATGCTGTAACTGAAGTATATCATTTGTTCTATTTCCTGTAGATTGGTAAAAAGAAAACATATATGGAGAAAATATCTAAAGCAATTCAAGAAGGCAAAGACTTGGAAGGATGGTAAGATATTAGATGTCATCAGGTTTGCTTATTTCTCTGCATTTTGGATTAATGTGTGCCTTATAAACTCAACTGAATTTCCAGGGACCCTGAGCAGATTGCAATGAATAAACTTGTTGAGCTAGCTTACAAAAAGCTCTTGGTAAGGGTTGCACTCTTTTATCTGTACGGTCATGATATGTTTCTTATACTGTGCTTAATGTTGTAGCGCCTGAAGAACACTGATTTTGGTTGCAAAATGTTGTGAAGGATATTTATACATAATTACTATATATGACCATCCTAGACTATAAGGCGTATACGTTGTTGACCAGAGCAATCATAGATTTGGGAGGAAACTAAAACTCTAGAAGCTTGCTCAAAGTAACTGACTGTGTAATATGTGATCTGAAACACAAATGTGGTACTTCTTTCTATGTTTGAATCCAGTTCTGGTTTTCAGATGGATTAAGGTTTGATACATTGAATAAATTCTAAAGTTCAATTATAAGATGCCCACCAAAGAAAATTTGATCCTAGTATAGATTTTTTCAGGTCAAATATGATTTTGTTGAAAAAATGGCTATTGTCATGCCCAGAGTTCAAAAAATAAAAAATAAAGAGGAAGGGTAGAGGGGTGGGCCCAATAAAAAAGATAGAGCAGGTGATTTATCTCACTCTCGGTACAAAAGAAATTTTATAAATAAAACAAAACCAGACACGTAGATGGTGATAGGAAATCATAAGAATGGACTCCCCCTGCGCAAAATTTAAAAAGAGCAAAGAAAAAAAGGAAGGGATGGGCTCTACACTAAAGACTTATTCATGTAGTGAGTTTTTCTGTATCTTAAATACATCCTGGAGTTTACACCAAAAGTGATTTCTTTTCCCTCAAAACACCCAGTATTCCTTTCTTTCCATAGAAACCCAACTTACACATGCTAGAACAGTTTTCCGCTATTAAAGATATTAGGAGATCCACTATTGAATAAGGCGTATTATAATTAAAATGATGTAACTTTATTTCACCAATGAAAAGAATTGTGAAACTTTATTTTTTTTCTTTGCTATATTTCTTTACATACCTTTATCTCCGGCAAAGGATCTTGGCAACATACATATATATTGCATACTCAACTATGATTCACTAGCTAGCATACTGACATTGCTACTCACAAATCCAAGAGAATTCATACATAAACATGGCTGAAGTGAAAGTTGCCTTTATAATAATAATTAAAAAAACATGGCTGAAGTGAATTAATCATGTAATATTTTGACACTTTATCTGTTTATGGTAACCTGATTTTTGGGAATTTGAATTTATCATCCTTAATTCCTTATGCTGTGCAGTATATTAATCACTGGAGATTTCATAATTAACTTACTGCAGCATATGGATGTGACCCAACTTTGTGATTCAGATTATTAACTGCATATCTTTTGGATTAATTTGACAGGCGACTCGAGGAACTTTAGCTTCCAAAAATGGGATTCCTAAGGTGTCAAAACCGGTTGCATTGTCTTTTGCAAAGAGAACACTTTCCAGGTGTAGGAAGTTTGAGGATAGTAGAACTAGTTGCTTTAGCGAGCCAGTGCTCCATGACATTATTTTTGCCGCACCTCCTCGTATTAATGAGGCAGATCTTTTGGCTGGTATGCAGTTGCTAATAAAGCTTTTCATTATTGAGTTATCATATATATTGGAATGACACTGTGCTGACTATGCTTTGACAACTTTGAGCTAGTCACAATATTTTCTATTTCCTGCTCTGGGTCAACCAAATATGTTAATTCTTGTTCTAACAGGAGTTCTTTTTTCTTTCTATAAAATTATAATTTGATCTTCTTATGCTTTAATATCTTTCGTTTATGTCTTGCACGCTTTGTTCTTCTTAGCTGGGTAGTAATTACTGGCACCGTTTCTGACAAATGCTCATTTTTGAAAACAAATTGTTCCTTCATCTTCACATGGTCAATTTTAGTTTTGTCATGTGTTTATCTAGTCTTGCTCTTATCAGACGTGCTGTAATAGCTGACATTTCTCTTGTTACACAGGCTCGTGCCCTGTTAGAGCTGATGGTGTTCTGGTTGATCCATATGAAAGGTTCAATCATCAATCTGATCATGCTTTTGCTAAAAATGGGCCGATAATAAATAGAGGGAGGAAAAAAGTACTGCTTGATGATGTTGGCGCTGGTGCTGCTTTCAGAGCCACTTCTACTCTTGGTGGAACTCTTCTAGGTGGTGCCAAAGGAAAGAGAAGCGAAAGAGATAGGGATTCTTTAGCGAGAAATGCAAATGCAAAAGCTGGGCGTTCACTGGGGAATTCCAAGGGTGAGCGCAAAACAAAAACAAAGCCCAAACACAAGACAGCTCAGCTTTCTACATCCGTTAGTGGATCTTTTAACAAATTCACGGGGATCACGACACATCCAGTTTACCCTTCTGCTAATGGTTCTGGAGAATTGGTCAATGCCAGTGGTAACAGAAAAAGAGAGGGTGATGTTAATTCATCAATGGAGAGGAAAGAATCTGCTGACGGCATGAATTTGCCACTGAATGACATTGATGCGATAGAAGATCTAGGAGTAGAATCTGATCTTGGGGCGCCTCAAGATTTCAATTCTTGGTTCAACTTTGATGTTGATGGTTTGACAGAAGAAAATGGTGACGGACTTGAAATACCAATGGACGACCTTTCTGAGTTAAATATGTTTTGACAGTGTGACTGCTCATTGTACATTCTTATGGACTATTTAACTGTTCAGTAGAGAAAGATCTTTTGCTTGTTCAAGAAATGATAGGTTAAGAGATCTCTGGCCAAGTAGCACTTGTAATTATGGCCATTTTTGTATACTTATTTGAAGGGAATGCTAGAAAGTCCTCATTGTTTAAATTCAGGCAATGTTTCCTTGTAAACTAATTAGCAAAGATTGCAAGGGCAATTTTGTTTGATCATCTTTTGTAGTGTTTCCTGATCCTTTTCCTAATTTATTGCTGTTTTGACATTTTTACCTGGTTAATATTATGTTTTCTTAAAGCTTGTATATGAGCATAAGAATCTGACACTTGGCTATTCAGTCTTTTGGTTTTGCTAATCCTTCACTTACTGTCTGCAGCTCATGAGTCCGGGACTACGCTGTAATCTTATATGTAATTTCTTTACTTCTTGATTATCATTTTTTAGCTGCAGATAAATGCTGATGAGTACCATGAGCATATTCACCTGTCAAAACAGTCGCTTCTTCCTTAGCAGGTGCTAAGAGTATCATCACCAGCCAAGTACAGGTCAGCCGTCAGCGTGAGAAATGTTTGGTTAGGTAGCCGACAGGTAACTCATCCTTTGCCTTAACCAATCTTTGATAAAGTGAGTCACAACTTTAACATAAACATTTCTCAGTTGTGATTCTTCTCCCTCACATTGTACATTTATATATACTTGTAAACATAATCCTTAATCCATCCAGTTTGTTTCTAGAACACTTCTCTGGTTTCTGGACATGCACAATTAATTAAGATTGTTTCTATCAATAAGTTATTGAATTGCTCCAGTTTTTGTTGTGTAGTCCTTTGATGATTAATTACCAAACTATGCAGATAGATTGAATTTTCATCATGTGTTCCGTGTTTCTTACTTTACTTCTTTAAAGACAGATTTTACTTTTACGATGGAATTGCTGTACTTATATTGTATACGCCCATTGCGAATGACATCTTTGATGACTATGTACCAAAGCTCTGGTAAGAATGCTTGCTTGATTGTGTTGCTATCCGGTGCACGAATTCCATAGATCTAGGAGGTACACAGTTACCATTTTCTGTAACACGGTGTTACTTGTGTGTATATATTTTTGGAACTTAGAGGAAAAAGAAAAATAAAGCCTTGCTAAGGTTGGAAATAATTGATTATGGTGCAAGGGGCAATAAGAATGAGGAACAGACCGAAGCAGAGAGGAATTCAATCAAAAGGGAGTTCGAGAAGCTGCACAAGCTGAAGAGATCTCATGAAGACAAAATTCTTGGTGTCTATGGACCAAATATGATGAAAGAAATATAAAGTTTTTTTTCACAAACAGGCCAATGCACACAAGATATATAATTGTATTGACTAAATAGTAATTGATGAGGAACTGGTGGATGATGAGAAGGTCATAACGGTTCACATCCAAGGCTTTTATGACTAATTATTCAGGTAAACAGAAGAATGGAGACTGAGTTGGGAAGATGAGAACTTGAGTAGGCTCCCCGAAAATGAGAAGGAATGGCTGCAGAGAAATTTTACTGTATAGGAGTTAGAAGCTGTCATTAAATCCTTCAAAGGAGACAGTTCCAGGCCTAGATAGTTTTAATCTTCATTTCTAAAAAGATACTGGAACACAGTGAAGGATCACATCTGGAGAACAGTGGAAGCATTCTATCAGAAAAGATCTTTTGTTAAAAGCTTAAATGCCACCTATCTTGCTCTAGTTCCAAAAAGAGAAGGGGGTGGTTGAGGTGAAAGGTTTCAGGCCGATCAGTCTGTTAGGGAGTATTTATAGGATAATTGCTAAACTTTTGGCAGAAAGAATCAAGCTTGTTATTGATTAGCTATTTTCAGCCAATCAGAATGCTTTTACAAGGGAGCAAATAACTGATGCAGCTATAGTGGCCAATGAATGTCTTGATCATCTACTGAAGTCAAAAAAGAAAGGGATAGCTTGTAAGCTTGATCTAGAAAAGGCTTATGACCATGTCAATTGGTCGTATCTGCAAAATATTTTGTAATAGAACAAATTTTGGTGATTAATGGATTGGATGGATCAGGTATATTGCATATCCACCGTTAGAGTTTCCTTTATGATCAGAGGGAGCCCACTTGGTTTCTTTAAATCTTAAAGAGGATTAGACTAGGAGATTTGTTAACTCCTTATTTCTTTACTTTGGTGATGGAAGTTCTTAGCATGATGATAGGGACGGCAGAAAATTTTGGCTGGATAAAAGGAATGAGCTTTGGAAGAACTGGTGGTGATAGTGTTCTATATGCTGATGATACCCTACTGTTGTGTGAAGAAGATAGAAAGCATTTCTTGTAACTCAGTTTTATCTTTAGCCTGGTGATGGCTTCAAAGGCCAGAAGAACCCCTCCAAAAAATGTAAATGAAATGCTTTCTATCTCAGATTCTATATGCTTATAATACCCTACTGCTGGAGGTGGGCAGGAAGCTAACATTAAATTCTGGAGATGGGCATGGAGCTAACATTAAATTCTGGACAGATCTATGGGCTGGTGATGCATGCCTGAAGGACTGATTCCCTACTTTATTCAATTGCTCAACTAAAAGGAATGGCAATGTGGCAGATTTTCACTCAAATTCTGGTTGGCAGCAAGAGTTTAGAAGGAATTTGAACATTGGGAGGTAGAGGACTGCTGCCAATTCCTTCGACAAATAGAATCAGGCAAGGGCAAAAAATTTCTCAGATAGAATTGCTACAGCATGTTAACAAAGAAGCCAGGTCAAAATGGGTGGTTGCAACATGGTTGGGGGGGGGGGGTATGTTTTAACACAATAATCTGCAAAAAAGGGGTTTCATATTTATGTAACAGATGCTACTTGTGTTGAAACTGATTGACGAGAACCGAGGTGGAGTTAACGCCAAGCTTGAGATTTGGAGGCAAACCTTGAGTCTAAAGGGATCAGGTGGAGTAGAACCAAGATAGAATATTTGGAATGCAAGTTATATGACTTAACGTTTGAGCTTGACGTCAAAGTGAAGCTTGATACACTGATCATTTAGTCGAGGAAGTTTCAAGTATTAGGTCTGTTACCGAGGAAATAGGGAGATTGACGATGATGTCACACATTGTATAGGTGCATGGTGGATGAAATAGAGGTTCGGATTTGGAATCATGTGTGATAAGAAGGTCCACAAAAACTTAGAGGCAAGTTCTTCCGAGTGGTGGTTAAACCGGCTATGCTGTATGGAGCAGAGTGTTGGCCGTCAAGAACTTCGTTTAGAAGATGAAAATTGTGTAAATTGTGTAGATGAGGATGTTGAGATAAATGTGTGGGCATAACAGAAGAAATGACATTATGAATGAAGATATTCGGGACAAGGTAGCAGTGGCCTCAATAATGGACAAGATGCGGGAAATGAGACCAAGATGGTTTGGGCATGTGCACAAGAGATGCATGGATGCCCGATTGCAGAGTTGTTAGATGTTGGCTATGGATGGATTCAAGAGAGGTAGAGTCGGATCGAAAAATATTGGGGAGAGGTGATTAGGGGCATGACATTACTTCAGTTTATCGAGGACATGATCTTAGACATGTCCTCTTAGATAGGAGGTTATGGAGGACACAAATTAGGGTAAAATAGTTAACTGCTGTCTCTCGCTTATTCTTCTGTACTACTAGCCATACTTTTAGTCGTAGTATTACTCTTGTAGTTTCTTGTCCTCTGTGTTCGGTTACTATCTGTTGTTTTTTGTATTTCCATTATCGTTTTATCTTGTTAATGACTATTGTTTAGGATGATTTGTTAGTTTGTCTATAATTTTCTTCTCTGACTTCTTTATTTCTCTTTACTGCTTTGGACTGTTTTTTCCTTAAGCTGTAGGTCTATCAGAAACAACCTCTCTACCTTGAGATAGAAGTAAAATCTACGTACACTTCACCCTCCCCAGACCCTTGTGGGATCACATTGAGTATGTTGTTGTCTTTGTATGCTTTACTTGTGTTAAGAAGATCAAGAAATAGTGGAGTACCTGTTTATCCATTTCAGAGAGTTTCTAACAATGCTGGAATTATTTCTAAAGTATCTGTGTTATTGCATGGGTGATGCCTCAGAATGTGAGAGGTTTAATATAAAGTTTGCAACAACAGGTAAAGTTACTCACAAAGAGAATAAGCAGAGATACAGAGGACTATTCCACTGTAAATTTCTGGACAATATGGCTGGAAAGGTACAAGGCCTGCTTTGAAGAACACAGATCTCCAATTTTTAGGGTAAAAGATAGTCGTTTGCAGAATCTGTTCTTCTTGTGTAGAAGTAGTTCAATAGTTAGTTTGAACCAATTAATGGATTTTCTAGATTTGTTAGGAAGGGAAGTCTTGTAGCCTATTTTTCTTTTTGGAGTTCTTTTTCCTTTATGTGACCTTTTATTACTTTCTTGGTACCCTTCCAGTAAAACTTTTACCTTATAAAATAATATTCAGTAACTTGCTGGATAGTTTGTTGTAGTTGAAGGTAAAGACATCTTTAATTTATATAGATTTTGGTGCTTAACTACCCATTTAAGTCAAGGTCCTTTTTAACTATCCTCTATTTCAGTGAAGCACAGACAGTTGGTTACCGTTGCTTATCTATAAGTAACTTCTTTATGTAACAGCACCAAATTTGGTTCTCCAGGGAACTGTATGAAGATTTCGAGCATGCCTTTGAGGCTGGTCAATTTTTTTAGTTTACGTGTTCTGAATCACTATCTTTTTTCGGTTACTGTGTTTTGGATTAATTATTTATACATTGACTAAGTTTCTTAATCCAAATGCAGGTTTGAGCCAAAGCTACTGAATGTTGTCAACCTGTTGCTTCATGGATGAGTCCTCCCACTGGCTGCTTGTTACATTTCATTGAACTGGTCAGTCGCTAATTTTCGTTCACTTCATGAATAAGGTCAACTCTGAGATTGAACACTAGTAATATTGCAGGATTGCTCAGACATCCATCCCCTTTACGCCCTTTACGTATTGCCTGCCCTAACCATCCGTTAACTGGCAGGTAGGAGCTTATCTATGTGATTTGATACGCTTGTCGGTTATCAAAACTTCTCCTCTAATATGAATTGGTACGCTTCGTCACTTTTTGTTATACGGTAACATAATCACATAAGTAATGTAAAACCTTGATGTGTATAATTAAAGAAGATATATTTTACATAATTGATAGACCATCAGTAAATGTATTTTCTTTTTGAAAAAGCATCTGGATACTTTATTAGAAATTAAAAATCATTATATGTTTTTATTTTTTAAAGATGATGACTATGTATGAAGCCTTAAATTTGTGGTTTTGAGGCCGTCCATGCTGACCAATAAAACTTGGGTGGCATAGATTAATTTCTGGGGCATTCACGTGAGACTTCAGCCTCTGTGTAACATTTACTATCTCCATTTTTATAATATTTTTTCTGTCTCAAAATTAGTGTTTATTTTAAATAAAATCTTGAAATGATGAAATCATGCATGCACTATCAGCCTCCTATCGAGGAAGTATAATATTTCTTCGTTCACTCGATAATTAAAATAATATATTTTAGGTCCATTTTGATAAATTATTTCTTGTTTTTTAAAATTAAATAAATAAGAATGAATATATCAGTCTTCAATATAGTGGACAAGTAAAAATAGACGGACAGAGGTGGTTAAGTCCTGAAGGGTAAAATGGTCACACTATTCCCACCCCTCTATCTATATTATAGGTGTTTTTCTCATTTGATAGCTTCATTCAAAGATATTAGAAAACAGTATATTGTTGAAAAAAGGATGATCAAGATGGAGAGGAAGACTTTTGGGCTTTTGTTCCTTCTCATTGTGTTTGCCTCACGTAATTAATCTTTTTCCTATGATTTTGACACTTTTACTTTCTTTTTTATTTACAAAATTTAAAAATTATTAGTAGATAGTCGAACATTGTCGTACCTGATCATCTCCTACTAGTAAGTAACAATAGTAGTTGCCTAGTTTCTTATTCTCTAACTAGTGGTACTTCTTCTACTTTTTATCTTGTTATTTGTTTAAGTCAAGCTTTAGCAAAAACAACTTTACTCTATAAGGATAAGAAATAAGATCTATATACTGGATATGATTGTTGTTATTTAAAGAATTAAGATTGAATACATAACATTACATGTACATTGATATATAAAAAAACTTTTGATTTTAGACTTTTCGAATTTTGTGCATGTAGAAATGAGAATCCAACAAGTGGAGGGTAGAGTGTGCATCTCACAAAGCCATCGGTACCGCGGCCCATGCGTGCTTGACCACAACTGTGCTATCATTTGCCGCAACGAAGGCTTCTCTGGTGGAGACTGCATTGGCTGGCGTCGAAGATGTTTTTGTACTAAACTATGTTAATAGTAAAGAATCGTACTAGCTCAGTTGTTTGACTAGGTGTAATTTCCGTACTATCTTTGGTTTATTGTCCCTTTCTTCTTGTTTTTGTTTTGGTATTCACTCTATTTGAATTTGTTTGGCTATTTAAAAATCTCATATGATTTAACTACTAAAATTTTCGTTTTTGTATTAAAAGAAATAAAATAACACATGATAAGAAAGAAAAGTAAATTAATCAAAATGTACAGTTGTTATACCAGAATATATCCCACATCGGACACATGCTATAAAGTGAACATTTTCGGGCTACATTTAAAAGTGGTTCCAGCCAATTGAATGAATTACGCAGCCACGCAATGAGCACATAGCGAACTATTCTTTCGCCTTTTACTAAAGAATACCCTGTGCGCGTTGCAAATAGTGGCATACGCCAATTTTTTGAGGGTTTTTCTCTTTTTGAGAAATCCCATCAATTCATAGTTGAAAAGTTCTTCTTCATTGTTCAAAATAATTAATTTAATAAATCATGCGTTGTTTGAATATTATTGTAATTAGGGAAAAGAGTTAAATTTGCTCCTGAATTTATATGGAAGGTAATTATGTAATTAGTTGTCCATTAATGGTGGGGGCTCAAATATGCGGTTAAATTTTTGCTTAATGAGAAAGGATATTTTTGACGAAATTTTTGCTTAATGAGAAGGATATTTTTGATTCTATAGTTTGACGAAATTATTGATGAGAAAGATATTTTTGATCCTATAGTTTGATGGTAAGGGTATATTTGAGCTTATTTCTGATAGTTTAAGGGTATTTTTGACCCTTTTTCGATTTAATAATCATATGCATAGTTTGAATATTATAGAAATTAGAGAAGAGAGTTAAATTTGCTCCTGAAAGGGAGTATATTTTTGGTCAGTTAATGGTTGGGGTCAAACTCGCTCATATATAATAACTCAGAAGTGCTTTTACCTCAGAGGATTAAAAGGAAACATCACATTGTGCTCCTTTTAATTGGAGAGGAAAAAACAGGAACACATACAAACTGCATTCAGCACATAGTGCACTAATTGAATAGAAAGCATTGATGATCAAACATTGTCATGTTAACTGTTATCTAGTCGAATACCGAATCCTGACAGTACAAACTTGTGTTCCTAAGGTTTCCCTTTAAACAAGCAACAGCAGCATCTGGGGCATAAACAAACATCTGTTAGAGCTTTACTGTGGTCAAGCGACTGGCTCCAACGCTTCAATTGTCACCATGCTATTCCCGCGAATCAGCTGAAAGAGAAATTTTGCAGCAACACACCAGCATTAGCGATCATATTCAGAGCTGTAAGATCGCAACAACCAGAGTGAAGGAACAAGGGTAAAGGGAGAGAGGAGGAGAGAATAAGAAACTCACCACCATGCCAATTTCATTCTTATCATTGCCATTAACTTCCACTGTGTTGTCAATGACCAAATTCATGAACTGATCAAACCCACAAAGAGTTCCAGTGACTAAGCGGTTTGCATTCAACTTGACTGCGAAACAGCATTATTACTCAAGTGCAATATGTAAAATTAGAAAATGAGACCATGGATATTGATGCTCTCTCTGACTTAGAAAACACTATCTATAGAGATTTTTATCTCAAAGAGAACATCTTCATTCATACTGCACTTTAAAAAAAATTCTATGAAGTCCAGCGCGGAAGGTTAATGCAAACGATGCACTTACTAGGTTAATTTAATGAAACAGCTGCAGAGAATTCCTGATTTTAGCTTCCACCCTAAATGTGCAAAGACTAACATAGGCAATTGAGTTTTGCTGATGACTTGTTGCTATTCTGTAGAGGCCTAGAGAGGGTGCTATTTCCATACAACTACTATACTCTTATTTTCAGGTATCCTCAAATGCATCTGGCTGGTTGCTAATGTAGATAAAAGTGCTATTTACTTTGGAGGGGGGTTCAATCAGACATCCAGGACAAGATTTTACAAGTACTTGGATTCTCAAAAGGTACTCTACCTATTAGGTACTTGGGTGTACCATGGAGTACTAAAGAAGTATCTATTCTGCAGTGTCAACCCTTAATTGATAAGATATTAGGCAGAATATCTGGTTGGACCTCAAGGTTCTTATCAGAGCACAGTAGATTAGAAGTGTCTATTCTCTGTCAAGACTTCTGGTCACAAGTTTTCATCTTGCCCAAGAAGGTGATTAAATGTATTGAAGGTGTTGTAGGAGGTTCTCTTATGGACAGGAGGGATAGAGACATCAAGGAAGACACTTATTTCCTGGGACAAATTATGGTGACTAAAATCAGCTGGAGGGCTGAATAGAGTTGATCTGCTAGCATGTAACATGGCTGCCATTTGCCAAATGTTCTGGAATTTATGCCATGAGAAAGACAGATTATGGAAACAATGGGTACATATTTATTATGGGAAGCAAGGTAAATAATGGGTCGTCCATAAAATCATTAAAGCTTATCAAGACTTTGAGGAAGTTGGCCGGAAAGGGGAGATGAGATGGGAAAGTACTAACTGCAAAGGTAAGGATTCACAAGCTGAATTTTGCAGTGATGACACTAGCAGCAGGAGTATATTACATATGGCAAGAAAGGAAACCTGTGAATCTTCCAATCAAAAAACAGAAGTCCTGAAGCTCTCACTAGAATGATGTCCAGGATATCTACACTAGAGGAGTAGTGAAAGTAAGGCTATTTAGAATACTGGCTCAGTTGAAATATTATCATCCTTAGGCTGCTGTACTGAATATTCCTCGATTTTGAAGGATAGTAGGATGCTTCCATAGTGTAGATGCTTTACCAGGCTGGGGATGTCTAGGTCTGGGTTTTTTTGATATGCAATGTTCACTTTGGTTAAAACTGCTCATTTACGGAAAAAACAAAAAGGAGTTGTTCAAGTCTAGGGGCAGCTTTGCTTGGAAAAAAGTTGCGCACACACACTCAAGTTCTTTTTAACCCCACACATTGCAAAAGAAATTAATGCAGCAAAAGCATACTATGACAAAAGAAACATTCATGAAAAGGTTTTGGGTTGCATGATGACCAGGAGGTACTGTAAAATTGCAGTTTAAGCCGCTCAGACTTGAGCCTTTTGCATTAAAAGGAAATAACAGGGATGTGATTGAGAGATGGGAAATGCAGAGAGCATGGTAAATGATGCCATGGTAACGTTAGAGCAAGAGTATGAGGTCAAAATTGTTTCAGCTCTTAATAGTCTAACAATAATGTCTTTGATTGTGGCTGGTTATGCATTACTTAGTGAACTTAATTTTCTCTGTTCATAATGAGGAAGAGGACAAGAATTTATCCCTTGCCAGCAAACACAACTTCAACCTAGATAAAATCACTAACAGACACTGATAACTAGCAGTTTTGAACGGAGAATAACACATCAAATTGCATATTACAAGAAGAATAGAGTAATCAAAATATCTGTATTTAACTTGCTTTGATATTAGCTCATTGAGATAATGTCATGACATAAAGTAATAAGATTATGGGTGACTTCCTTCTTATGAAACACATCCATAAAGTAATAAGATTGATTTTTCACTGAAGGGGGAAACCCGTAAAAATGTAAAAAGGGACATGAAGACATAAACAATAATAGGACGAAAGTTTTAAGGATTGTTCCATACCCAACTGCTGCAACCAGGTATCTTCCTAAGACCCTTCTCACTCATTTTTTGACGCAACAGTGCAACATCTAACCACCTATTTGCCGCAGCATAGATGTCTGACAAAAGCACATAATTACCAGTATTTTGAGGCTCAAGTTCAAAAAGTCTATTCGATATCTCCTCGCCTACTTCAATGTCACAGTGTAACTTACAAGCCCCAAGAAGTGCACCCCAGGCACCGGCATGAGGTTCAACAGGCATCGACTTTATAAGTTCATACGCATCTTGAAGCTTTCCTGATCTTCCAAGAAGGTCTACTACGCATGCATAATGATCCGGAGATAGCTTGACAGAGTACTTGGTTGTCATTAGATTGAAGATCCGGAAACCCTCCTTTACAAGTTCTGCACGACTACAAGCTGTCAGAATTATCTTTAGGGAAACATCATCAGGCACAAGACCCTCATTCAGCATCCTATCAAAGAAATCTACAGCCTGGGAACCGCAACCATGAATAGACAGACCTTGTATCATTGAACAATATGATACTAGATCACGCTTAGGCATCCCCTCAAACAACATTTTTGCCCTTTCCATATTGCCACACTTAGCATTCATATCCACGAGGGCTGCAGCTATATGAACTTGATTAAGATCAAATGAATTTTGGCTCATATAATGTTCTACCCAGTTTGCCAGGTCCAGACGACCTAACTGGGAACACGCACACATCAAACTTACCATTATAAACTCATCTGGCCTAACATTCATCGACAACATTTCATGGAAAATTTTGACAGCTTCATTGGGTTGCCCGTTCTGAGCATACCCGGACATCAAAGCAGACCACGAAATGATGTCTCTATTAGAAGACCTATCAAACAGAAACCTCGCTGATGCCATGTCACCGGCCTTAGCATAACCATCAATCATAGTAGTAAAAGATACCACATCCTTATCAGGCATACTATCAAACAATTTCTTCGCGCCAGACAAATCACCAAACTTGACGAATGCCCTAATCATTGCATTCCCCGAAGCTACATTTCTCTGTGGCATTTCATCAAATAACTTTCTTGCTTCTAATAAATCACCAGCATATACATATCCAACGATCATCGCAGTCCATATAACCTCATTCTTTAGAGAAATTTCATCAAAGACTCTCCGCGCATACTCAATCTCTTTGCACTTCCCATAAAGATCAATCAAACTAGATCCTACAAACACATCACTATCAAGCCCATATCTAACTAACAACCCATGAATAATCTCACCTTCTTTCAAAGCCAACACATTAGAACAAGATTTGACCAACGAAGGAAAAGTAAACTCATCAGGTATCACATTCACACTTGTTCTCATTTGTTTCAAGACTACGAAACAGTCAACAAGAGATGATTTTTTGCTATACCCTTTAATCAATGTATTCCATACATAAACATTAGGCTGAATAACATGCTCAAACACACTTGTAGCATAAGAAACATCAGGCGAGAACACATTACATAGGGATATAAACTGGTTGATGATAAAATGGTCTTGCTCATAACCCTTTTGTATTATATGTGTATGAACTTGTTCAAGGTGTTTTATGCATCTGCTCTCTCTCAACAGATTTAGAACCGTAATGGATGATGGTTTAGTACTTGTGCATTTTCTAATCAAAGACATAACCACAAAAGCAAAGCAGATGGTGATGACAACTCCACATTGCTTCTTTATGCAAGAATTAGTAATATTTTTGACAATTATATGTATTTTGTAACTGTTTTTAGCTTGAAAGAGTGTGCTTTATTACCATCCACTATGTGTTTGATAAAATGACACAAAGAAATCAAGAAAAAGCTAACCCCACTTACAGAAGCTCCTGCTATTGAGATTTCTGCTAATAACTAAATTGCAGAACACACAGATTGAAGTTCCAAAGAAATTGGAGCAAGCAGCTTACAAAGTTCTTCATGATTTTGAGGAATTTGAATGAGCAGAGAAATAAGTTTGAGTTACAATGTGATTTATGAACGACAAGGCGGGTTACAAAATAAATGTCATTTTTTAGTTTTTTTTTTTAAAAAATAATATTATCTTATAAATGGGACTCTATATTATTTACAAATACTATAACTAGAAATCATATAAAGATTATTTTAAATACGAGTTTTAAAAGTTTTTATTTTTTTTAATTAAATATTGTGATGAGTCAAATGATGTCACATAAAATGAGACCGAAGAAGTACTATTTATTGATTTTCTAATGGACGTGATTTTTGCTAGTGTGATATATATATTGGGACATACCTGGTACTCCCTCCGTGTAAAATTATTTGACAATCGTTTGATTTGAAACAAAATTTAAGAGATAATATAATGAAATTTATGTCTAAAATTCTCTCTGGCTTTTTTATGACGATAATTGTTTCATTGAAAATAATGATGAAATTTCAAAGTTAAAATATTTCTTATTATAATAAGGTAACATTATTTTTTAAAGAAGCAAAACTATGTGTAAATTGGGACAAAAAAACACCAATCTACCAGACAAAATACCTAAACCAAACAAAAATATGATTTTCTAGATAACATTTAAATGTTTGAACTCATATCTTGATTTTAAGAAATAATTTTCTCCCAAATTAATGGGAAAAAACAAATGTGAGAAACAAAAATAATTGATTTAGAGCCTGTTTGGCTCAGCTTAAAAGCTGGTTAAATTGACTTAAAAGCTGGTTTTTGACTTATTTAGCTATTTGGCAATACTCAAAATAACTTATTTTAAGTTAAAAAAACTTATTTTAAACCAAAAGTTAAAAGCTGGGGTAGGGATGAGTTTTTTTAAGCTTATAAGCTGTTTTAAATTGACCACATTTTTATCTTTTTGCCCTTAATATTTTCATACAATCTCCAAATTACCTACATAACCATAATATCTCTTTCTTCCATTTTTCCCTTTTCACGTTTGGTATAGCAACTTCAGCACTTTTATCTAAACACATAACTGCTTATTTTAAAAATAAGT
Source organism: Solanum lycopersicum (assembly GCF_036512215.1). NCBI lineage: Eukaryota > Viridiplantae > Streptophyta > Magnoliopsida > Solanales > Solanaceae > Solanum > Solanum lycopersicum. The sequence continues at coordinate 2,034,052 of NC_090810.1, read as the reverse complement.
TTCAGCACTTTCAAAAGTACTTTTTTAAAGCTGCTTTTATTAAGCTCATCCAAACGGACCCTTAAAAACAGTAAGTTTAAACTGATTACATGCTTAAAAAGACGAGCAAAAAATATCATAGTTGTGTAACTGAGAAATACAACATGACACAAACAAATGTACATATAGAGATAATTAAAGTACAAGAAGACGTTGTAAAGTGCGCGAAGCTCTCAACTTTGGATTTGGCTCCTCTCCAGTAATACATATATCGAGTCTAGACAAAAGCTACTGAGTTCATGTGAATGCATAACTTCTAAGCTAAGTTCGCTCCTAGCTTAGAAGTTTGATCATCTCTCATCTTTTAATAGGATCATGTCTTTCGAAAATCTCAAGCACTTCCTTCATGCAATAATCAAACTGGGGAAAGAAAGCATTAAGGGTGTGTCTGTTACTTCTTTGAGCTCTTGTTAATCCTTCAACACAGCACAATTTATCGATGAACATGGTGGCATTCTACCTGTTTTCGTTGGAGGGGAAAAGGTCTTCTACCTTCCGAAAAATGAAGCTTGTATTTGGAAGATGAAGTCCTACATTGTATTCCTCGTCATTGAATTGTGTCCGATTCAACGTTGTTTTGTAACTGCTAGTGGCATACATAGGATGACCTCTAGCAATTGATGCCTGCAACATTACAGAAAAGTCATTTAATGCAAAGGCAGATTGTCAACAATATAACTAAACAAGTGATGAAAGAGGCAGATTGTCAACAATATTACAAATGGAAATAATTATATGAAAGCTTCAAGTTGATCTAGCTAGCATCAGAGATTTGAAACGTGTACTTGTACGAGTCTTTACTTTTACTCGCCTTTTGAAACAAGCATGATAACCAGTCAAAAGGGAAACTAGACAAGAATTAGCACTACAGAAGAACTAACCACGTGATCTTTACCCAATTCAAGAAGCCAAAATCTCCAATCTTTTAGTTCTTTGCCATCAACTTTGACAACTATGTTTTCCCAGTTTTTGTGATGAAACTCGATAGTATCCAACTTGTAACCAACACCGTCACCAATGGCTTTGACAAATGCTTCCTTCACACTCCAATATCTGCACAAGTTGTTAACAAATCTCCATCATTTAGCATGAATTTTGTTTCTCAGGGTGACAAAACCTGTCATTCAAGTTGTCACAAAAAAAAGATGTTCCAAATATCTTATTCTCTACCCTCTACGTCAAATTCAACTCTACTAGTTTGTTCAATCTCCCTAAAGTGATGTTCTGAAGGAGTTGTTGGCTAGTGAGTTGCCGTTCTTCAACCTGCTTTTCCCCGGAAAATAAGCAGGGGACGAGTTGGTCACAGCAGAAGACATTATTGCATTATGTCACCTACTGTAAAATGGTAGAAACCGATTGGTCACATGCTCACAAGCAAAATGATTGTTGAGCAGCTTGAATCACCTATATATATGGTCGTTCCCGGCACTCAGCAGTACGAACCTCCAGATCTCATTTAGAGAAAGAAAATGAGACACCAAACTCTAACGAGTAATGGAAGAGAAAGCAAGTTATACACATTACTTTTTCTTGGGATACTTCGACATTTTTACCAGATCAAACTCTCTGTGATCTCTGAACCGAACATAGAAGAAAGCTTTGAAATGCACATAATTATAGGAGTTTGAGGTTAAGCACGAATAAAATACTTTTCAGTTGTGGAATTTACATTTGCATTAAAGAAGATCTATAAATAGAGAGGTACCTATAAAACTCACTCAAAATCTGACGAGAAGAGCCAGCATTGATTATATTAAACCATTCCAGACTTGAGAAGTATGATGAGAAGCTCTGAATGAATTCTTCCACTGATTCTTTCTCAGGGATGGTTTGAGAAACAACATCCAATCCCACAAGACATATTGGTTCAGAAGCAATAGCCACAAAATCACCATGATGTGATGCATTGAAGTTAAAATTTGGAAACTCCAAGTTCAGTTTGTCACATTCCTAGAAGAGGATAGGATTAATGATATTGCAAATGCGAAGATATCGACTGCAAGTAACAGCAAAGCAGGTAGCATGAAGAACATACTCAAATTAAACAATCAATGTTACTCTGGCATCAAGCATGTAATTTCAAACATATATAATGAGAATCTTTTCAGCTGAATCAGAATATGTGATTCTGAATCTTTATCGATGATGTAAACATGAAAAATATGAGAACGCATCGGTAATTGGGAGAATTTTCCGAAGATGAGTTATGTAAATGCTGGTAAACTTTGTATGATAAGTTGCAATTGTCTATTTTCATGGATTTTACGGAGTCTACTTTGGGTAAGTTGGTTTATTTGGATACGGGAAACGACAGCTGCATCCACTAATACAAGGGGGAAAAGATCTATAAGAAGAAACCAGCACATATTAAAGCAATATTAATCACTTGAACACTTCCTCATTGATAAATAAGTGGGGTTCAAATAGGAGAGAAGGGCAGGACTTGGCCGAGAGACAACTTTCTTCATGGCTGATGAAACAGGACCAAAATGAAGAGAAAAAACTATTCAACAGATATTACGGGAAGTATGTGTTTGACACTGGTGAGAAGCTAATTCATCAATCGAGAACAGCAGGAAATTTCGTATATACCATCCTGAAAAAGGGGTTAACATCATGTTTTTCATATCATATTTCCAAGTATTTGTCTTGTGCAAGTTCTCTAGTGAATAATACACCTTTATAGAACATATTTCTAGTATAAGGCTACTGCAAATAATTATAGCAAAATTCCATCCAAGGACGAGTCATTTTACACCTCTAATCTTCGACTCTATAAGAAACACTTGGTAGAATGCAAGAATCCAGATAGTTATCGATAAAAAACACACATCTGATAAGGTACTTCAACGAGCAAACATGAAAAACATATTTTCAACAAAAAATGAGAACCAAAAGCTAGTGCATTTTCAACATTGTACCTGACTACGTTCTAAACATAACAGGTATGGTTTCCCCTCAGCAGTGCGCCTGATGACAATTCCGTTGTATGGGATCCCCAAGACTTGATGTATCAGTGCATACTGCAACAATCTGCTCACAAGAGCCCGTTTTCGATCTTCCATTTGAAAGAACCTAATCAACGAGTGACAAATCCGCTCAACTTTCTACAAAGGGGTAATCTTGATAACCAAAATCCTCAACAAGCTTTTTTAAACACACATATATACTTAAGCAAGTAAAAACAAAGTGCATATTCAAAATATTGCTTTGGTAGACACCTTTTAGCAATAGAGAATAAAAGAATTCTAGAATAAACCTACAGATGAAAACTTTTACTTGAAATACAAAGTGCATATCCACATTCAAAATTAAGGCAAGTATAACAAAGTACAAACTCACAATTTACTTCCATAGACAGCTTTATGCAATCAAGAAGGAAAAAGTACAGATAAAATTAAAACTCATTTTACTCAAAATGCTTCAATTGTAGTTCGATTATAGGATCTTTGTTGCAGTACTATTCTTCTACTATTTGTTGTTTTTGCTATTTTCTATTGTATCGTACTTCCACTACATCTTTTTCTAAACTATTTTTGTCTTGAACTGAGGGTTCATCAGAAACCATCTTTCTACCACAGAGGTAGATGTAAGGTCCACGTACACTCTACTCTACCCTCCCCAGATACCACCACTCGGGTATGTTGTTATACAACAATTTAGCACTTCAAATAAAACATAAAAACTTCATGCATTTAAGAACCAAAAGATAAAAGCTTTACATGATATACATAAGCATTTCATATAAAATCTATAGACACTTTGTGCAATCAAGAACCAAAGTAGTATATACTAAACTTAAAGATTAAAACTTTATATGATAAACCTAAATTTCTAGCATTTTTCATACAAAAATTATGTACCCTTTATGCAATCAAGAAGGAAAGATGTGTGTGATAAAGCTAAAGATGAAAACTTTACATAAAAAAAAGTAAAGGACAAAAGAGGATAAATCAAGAAACCTGGTAATGGAGGAGTGTTCATGTTGGGGAAGAAAGGACATAGCAAAAGAGAAGTAATTGGGAGATGGGTTCCATTCAGAAATGTCAACTATCCATCTATGGACACCCTTCTCCAAATCCATTTCCAAAACTTACATAGAAAAGAACAAAATGCTAGAATTTCAACTTCTCTTTCTAATAAGTTGTCGGTGGTATCCGTATTGAAACACGATTAAATTTCAAAATTTCTAATAAAAATTAACACCTTCTGATTCAAATTCAAAAAATAATTAGAATAAAAGAATAATTATCATTCCGCAACTCTAATAAGTTATCGGCATAATTTTAAGTTTACTAATGAGACAAAATTTAGGATATTTTAATAAGTGTCTCTTAAAAAATAAATTGTTTCTGTAGCTTCAATTATATATAAAATATGAAAAAGCTATAATATATAAATATTTTTTTTAATTTAATTTTAACTGAAAGTCATAATATATAATTGTGTCTTCTATAATATAATACAAATCAATTCAAATATATGTAACGTTAATTGTTTCCATTATCAATACTCTCTATCAAAAGAATGAAATGTCCTTTCCATTATTTGATGGGCATCAACTATGGAGTTCAAAATATTTTAATATGTTAATCCTAATTTATATGATATATTTTTTTTTAATTATTCTCATGAAAATAATATTTTTTTTCTTTTTTAAAAAATTAGGGAAGCAAAATCTTGTTAATTGACTAATTTGTTTGTGTGTGGATCACTTTCACATAATCAACAATTAATTGCCTACCAATTCTTTGGCTTTGCAGTCTTGAATTAGGTGGCCAAAACGGTTGAGCAGAAACAACAATATTCTTGTAACAAGAAAAAGCATTTAAACTTATAAACTCAAAATTCAAAATAATTCAAAATCGAACTTAAAAGATTGGATTCGGATTTCAATTACATTTTGCAAGATTCAAAAAATGCTAATCTCAAATTCGATCCAGTCACAATCTTATTTGTCTCGACTTCGAGAAATTCTAGTAGCTTAGTTTGTTTGATTATCTAAATTTCGTTTCGTTGTCCCTTTTCGTTTGATTCCCACGTTACCATCCCCTCTTGTTCAATATCCCTATTATTTTTTTTAGAAAAATAGATAATAACTTGTCTTTTTACCTTTTATATAGTTGAACAAAACCAACATTTTTCCCATCAAGGCAATATTGACATCTTTTGTTTGGATCAATATATCAATCGTCATGAAAAACACAACCAACCACCAACAAAACCCTTTGTTCTTTTTCTCATATTAGCAGAAAATTTTGTCACTTATTTTGTCTTTTTATGTCCAATTTTTGAGTCTTTCACATACTATAAATAACTTCACTTTTTCACTATAAGTTCATTCAACTTTTAACAACTTTGTGGAAAACATCATGAAGTATGTGAAGTTACACAAATTTCATGGAAACCAAGAAGATAAAGTGTCAAGTGGCAACAATACTCGAAAGAATCATGAGTTACTTGATGATCATGACAAGCAAAAGGTGAAAAGATTCAAAGCAGCCATGCAGAAAGTGATATTAAAATTTGAGTCCAAAAGGTCTCAAGAGGAAAATCCAGTTCGATCGGAGAAACTGGTTGATTTTGCGTGACAATCTCATATGAAAAAAAGTTTCTCCTACTTGATTTTGTGTGATCAGAGTTTAAACTGTAATAAGGTAATACATATATGTTCTTTATCTGTATCAGTGTCATGGTTATTGCACGTATATTCGTATTAGTTGGTATCAAGTTTTCTATATAATTTCAACTTATGTATTAAAAATAGATACTAAAGCATATCGAAAAATATAAGTTTCTAGAGATAATGAGTATTCATCTTATATTTTAATCACGTTACACTTGCATTCAAAATTGCAGAGTTGAAATATAAATTAAGGTAGTTTTTTTAAGTATTTATAAGCTAGCGTTTGGCCATAGATGTTCAAATATTTTTGGCAAATATTATTTGGATGAAAATTTGGGTGAAATTTTACCATGTGTTTGGCCATAGAATTTGAGAAACATATTTCATTTTTTTAAGAAATATGATTTATACCCATAAGTTTTTAAAACTATCAAACTAACTATAAATTTGCATTACATAGCACAATAGAAATCTCACGTAACAAGATTTATGACTTCCGCAACAAATCAACAAAAATCATTAAGTAAATATTCGTATAGTGAAAAGGTCTTGGTACAAATCATGATAATGAAAATACAACTAATATAAATTCGGGAAAAAAAAGAGAAGAAAACAAAAGGAAATAAATATTGCAATCACTGAAGAACCTATGCTTTCTCATCTGAAAGAGTTCAACCTATTCTTTAATATAATCTTCCCACATTTTATGAACAATCTCTTCTCGATGAGCTTGCATTTCCGAATCAGATGATCGGGAAGATGAAGCGATGTTGTTACCCTGAGCCAATAGTTCGTCACTTTCATCAACAACCATATCATCATTTTCATATTCATTGAATATTCCATCACTACTTTGGTGTTCACGTAAAAAATTATTGATTGGTGTCAATAAATATATTATTTTTGTAAAATAAAAAGTTAAGGGTAAAAATTGAATTTCTAAAACTTTCCAAATAATGAAAGTTGGCCCAAATACTAGTTTTTTCTTGTATTTGGGAAGTTGGAAAATTTGCCAAATAATAAAAAAATGTATAGACAAACAAAATTTGCCAAGTTTCTTTTTAATAGTTACTTTTTATTAAACATGCATACATGTTACTCTATGAGGTAAAAGAATACAATATTTATTTAAAATGTGTTTTTAATAGAATATTCCACACAATTTTTATATTAAATTTGAGATATATTTGTCCACTTATAATAACTAACACATAAAATTAGGTCTAGGATTATAAGTTAATTTATAATAAATAAATATTTATTAAAACTGCAGAGTTAAAATGGAAAATCAAATTTTGGGCAAAACTCTTCCCACTTATAATTATATATGTAATATGATGAACTAACAGAAGTGTGAGTTCGATTTTCATTGTTCTACTTTCACCTTTCCATGGCAAAGAAAATCTTATTCTTTACAACAGCTGATGTACATAAGATTTGGGCAAAAAAGAGAAAAAATAACAAAACCTTCTATTTCTGACTGTTAACATCGTTGATTTGTTACTACAGATCGACTATATAATATATACTCACACTTCTAAGTGTATATATAACGACTAACGTACATAATATGAGTATATAATAAGCTATCAGCTAGATTTGCCGCGCAACTTAGCAGCTTCAGAGCTAGTTGTTGTCATGAAAGATTCTCCACAACCACATTGTCCAGTTGCATTTGGATTGACAAATATGAACTCAGATCTGTTCATGAAATCAAGTATTTCAGTTTTGATGCTTATGAGACAAATATAACGATAAACCAGGTTAATGAATAGATTGCTATTTGAGTGCAAATGGGTGATGCAAGTTAGTGCTACTATAATTCACGCAGTAAGTATGGTGGATCAGTTTCACAACGACAAAGATGACAAAACTATATAGTTTTTTGACTCAATCTCGCTAATCAGTATATGAAGTTCATATTCCTCTCATTTTAAAAAGGAGAGACATGAATAATGGGTGAAGATTTGAAAGAATATATTCTTATACTCACCCATAGGAACCACAGACAATGAGACGAGAGAAAGTAAAGAGAGTCGAAAGACTGCACTATAGCTAGACATGACAAGCAAACGAGAATCAGTAATGTAATTGCTTTTCTCTTACACCTTATTTTTCCTTAAGGTGGAGTCCTGAAAGTACATGATAGGCTAATCTAGAGAAAATTACAACACAAGTCGCAAAGGTTATCTGGGCAAAATCCTACTTCTCAAGTTAATTTAAAAGCAACTGAAAGATTCAGCCTACTAAATATCAAAGTTATGTCATATTCATACTGAGAAACTAAAGAATTAACTTGCTTTGCAATTAGTTCATAGAGATACTTGATGTCACGACATGAGACGGTACTGGAAAAACTAGAAAGTTAAACTTGGTTTAATCTTAGCTTATACTTATAGTGGTACTGACACCTGTGATTTGGAAGCTCTAAGAATAAGATTATAAGAGTGACCATAAGAAAAAGATTACAAATGCAACAGTAGCACCATGAATAAATGACATATGGACTATAAGACTATAATTATACTAGTACAGTATAAAGCAGAAATACCATCTCATACCTGAGTTTATCATCAACAAAATCCATCTCGGTACCTATAACATGCATAAGTGCCTTTGGATCGATCAATATCTTCACTCCCTTGTCCTCAATCAACTCGTCAAATTTTCCTTTATCGTCTGTACAAGCAAGGTAAATCAATGGCAAGTGACAGAAGAAATTTCATGTATGATTTACTTTTCTTTGATAAATCTCACATATGGTTTACTTTTACTTTTAAGAAATTTCAAGATGGTTAACTTTTCTTTAAGACATTTCACAGAGGGTAGACCAGTTATAAAGCTAAATATAGGCAAGTTCTCAAAAGGTAATTAATTATGATAAATCGGCAGAATAATCTGTAGGGACATGCTTGTACAAATCAGTTGAACTAGCTCTATGCAGATGTTGATAGTAAGGTCTAGAACTTAGAGCACGAAGTAAATGTAGACTATTATTATGAACTCCATCATTACACCTTTGACGGGCCTGAACGCACACATTTGATGAGCGGTGTGAATAAAGATTAAATCATCAGTAGACCAATTATACAGTAAGTGCAGCTCAAATTATGCCAGAAACAGATGAAAGATATTTCTTTTTTGATAACCGAGGAATCCCCTAGGGCCAACGGCTCAAGGTTCGAAATTCAATGGCTAGTGTTCCCACTCCTCCCTTCTCTGCTCAAGTACCTAGCCTTTGTCTACAATATGGTTCACATCCGTAACATGCACCTAACTCACACATTATGAGGTAAACCCTTATCACTAGACCATAGCCCTGGGCTGCGGATACAAGTCATTTCTTATTTAGCAGATGCAGATAATTAACCGTTTGCACAGTCAAAAAGAAAATCTGGAAGAATGGCAAAAGAGTGGAATATGGTATTCATTTTCCAAACCATTCTTTTTGGATCAATCTTCAATTTTCAAAGTCATCAGTCCATTATGTTAGGCAAAATTGGTGGCAGAGGTCTTAGATTAGGCAAATGAGCAAGCTGAGAGAAAGTATATTTCATCATTTTTGTTGACTCTGTATTGTTTAATCTGTCAAGGAAAATACTCCCTCCTTCCCATTTGTTTTTGACATTAATAACCAGACGGCATTTACAACGTTAGTGTGTATTTATATATAGTAGGTATGGTTGATTTTAATGTGGAAAATATCACATCAAAGTTAGAAAAAAATAAATACATGGTAATATGAACTTTCTTGAAAATTAGTGAACGTTGTGTAAATAATATGTATATTATTTATATGGTTCAAGCATTTGGACCTCGCAAATGGAGAGAGCCCTATATAACTTGCGGCAGAGGGGTAGATTTTATGCAATCTATTTGCTACCGACGTATTAATTTCTGATAGATGTTAAAGAAATCATGATTACGGCTGTTGTAAAGCAATATATATTTGTGCTAAAATGACTATCGTTTTTTGTATTTGCAAGCAACTTCATAAATCACCTTAAAACCAAAATATAAGAAAAGTACTTCAAACTCTCTCGTAACACCACTTCTCCCCCCCCTCCATCTAGCATTCAACGGGGTACATGTCACCTCCCACTAGCAACAAGTTTTAAAGTAAATGTATCACTATGTCATGCTATCTATAACCAACTTTCCTTTTCTCAAAAAGAAATTTCCCAAAGAGGGTACGAAATACCAACAACACAAAGAGCAAAACCATACACCCAAAATTGGTAACAGTATAGCAAAAAAATTTCATCATACAAAACATTCTATAAATCATTCCTAAACAAATTCATCATTGCCAACCTTCTTCTACAGTCCCTACCCTACCTACCATGGCGCCGCAAGGGCGGAGCTACAATCTTATCTACAAGTTCAGCAGAACCCAATAACTTTGCCCATATGAGTATTTCCATTTAAAAATCTACTTAACATGTATCAATCCAGTAAACTATCATTTCCAAAAGTTCACAATCCATAAACTCAAAATCCTAACTCCATCTCAGCATATACCAATCATGAATCATTAAATTAAACCTATATTTACAAATTACAATTCGCGTTTAGGATCAATTTTAGAATCTCAAATAAACACAAAAATAATGAAAAATTCATAAAAACATAATGTAAAAAAAAGGAAAACCTGCATAATTGAGTGTATAAGACAACCCGTTACAGCCGCGAGATTTGACACCAAGCTTAAGGAAAGAACGCTGACGCTGTTCCAACAGCTGCCGTACTCTGGAAGCCGCAGCTTCCGTCAACGTTAATACTTGCTTTCTCATTTCTGAAAATTTCTCAATTTACAGTAATCTGATGAAGAAGAAGAAGAAGGTGACCTAATTGGCTGTATACTGTAAATGGATTTTGGGCTTGACCCGATTGGGAGTTTATGGGTTTGTTATGAAATGGATAGATGGGCCTTCATTTATGGATAATATTAACAAAATAGCCACTTTCAAGATAGTTACTTTTTTGGGGGGCGGACAAACAAACATGTATTAGTTAATTAGTTAACATGACTATAGTTTTAGGTTTCAATTGTATAAACATGTCGGTCGACTTTTAGCTGCTTAAGCGTGTAAATTTCGAAATTTGCATATACGTATACAAGTTTAAGTTTATATCCTTGTGTGTTTAAAATTAAAGAGTCGAGTTAAATAATATGTTTATGTGTAAATGTCATTATAATATGAGATAGAATTAGTTTTTGAATATGTAATTTGGTATTATAATTTGATATGAAGAGATTGTTATAGGCATTAAACATAAATGTGTCCTCTTCTATATATAAGATATGATACATTAACGTGCCCTTCAACTTGACTGCAGCTAACATCTATGTCCTTCGGTTTTGGATGTTCACAAACATATACATATATATATATATATATACATACATATACATACATATATATATATATATAAGAGACATAATACATGTGTCATTTAACTTAGCTTCAGTTGATATTTATGCCCTTCAATTTTGGATATATATTTTTTTTGTATCATTTTACTTCTATTAGTCATAAAGTTGATGAAAGTTAATTTTTTCTAGAAATTCTATCTTTTTTCAAAGTAAAATTAATTGAAGGTATAATATGTAAAAAAAGTTTATCTTTTTTTTTAATTTATTAAAATAAATAAATAATTAGATATACAACTTAAGAAAATAACAAGTAATTAGAAATATGAAATATAAAAGACACAACTCAACAGTTATCTTCGTATTGAAATTAAATTTATTTCATACTTGATCAAAAATATTAATTTAAAAAGATATTATTTGTAAATCAAAACTTTTGTATAATTTATCTCATCTAAAATAAAGAGCAACTATCAAATTTTAATAATAATAATTCAGGATAATAATTTTAGATACTCCTATTTTGAAAATTAAATTTATTCTACATTTTATGTACAATAGAATAAACTATGAATTTAAAAGTCCATAAACTAATGTATCTTTCCACAACATTTCATTTCTTTGTCTCCATTCAATGAATTTACTTACCAACTTGGCTGATTCCACCTCTTATAATTATTTTATTATATAAAAATAGTATATTATATTCCCACAATTTTATATAGTATATAGTTTTACGTCCCATCTGCACCAAATAATTTCTGCCTCATTATGTCTACTAATGGTATATATGTCATTCCCCATCACAACAGAATTAATTATTTTTTTAATAAAACTTACTTTCAAGTGCTTGTAAAAGTTAATATACACTACAAATTTAAAAGGATGAATTAGTAGTATCGTTTAGTTAGTAAAAGCTGTCAATATGAGCTAGGTCTATTAGGTTGATCTGTCCTAATATGGAATTTAATAGGGTTGGATTACGATTTTTGAAGTTCATTTTTAAAAAAAAATTTTTAGTCCGGCCTGAATAAATCTGCTGATTTGTGGGGCTTGATAAATATCGATAGGGCCCGCATGTGAGCCAATAAAAATTAATTAAAAAATATAATATAATATTAAAGGTTAAAATTAAATAGAGTCCAAACTCAAAACAATTACATTAATATTTCTATTTAGATATTTATGTTTTTACTTGAAAAAAACTTTAATAAATATTATAAAGATAATTTTATTTGTGAATTTCATTAAAAATAGTAACATTAATAATATTATTTTGTCGATATTTATGATAATATTTATAAATTATAATTTATAATTTAATTTAATAATTCTAAAAATAATATATTTTTTTAAAAAAGTGAGCTGGCCCGGCAAGCCTGTAGCCCACGTACTTGTGGGTTGGGCCGGTCGTTCTCTGGCCCACTCAAAAAATGGGCTAGCCCAGCCTGACCCGTGAAATGTCGAAGTCTGTATGAGTTAGCCCGAATGCGATGAGCTAGCCCATATTGACAACTCTAGTAAAAAGTCACTTATTCATATATAAATTTAAGAAAAAATAGTTTGAAAATATTTTAATTTTGAGGATCATTTACTCTGCACTATTTAATTGTATATTTTAAAAGAATATATATGCTTACGTGGATGTATTACCATTTATAATTGTGCAATAACTTTTACGTTCACATGGGCACATATATACCTTTAGAATATACTATTAAATAGTATGGGGTAAACAATTATTTTCAAAGTTCGATATTGTTACAATATTTCGATCAAAAATTCAAATATATTTCAAAAAAATTGTACATCATGCGATCATTTGAAGTATAATTTTTTAAAATTTGCAAAAATAAATAAATACTTAGTACTAATTTATATTAATGATGATGTTCTATTATCACATTATAAAAAAAAACAATTGTCAAAAACTTAATTTGTCCTAATAGAGAACCTAAATATGTCCTTATAGAGGGTTGAAAGGACAAGAAAATAGAGTCAAGTGCATGTATCCTAATTGTTTTTCTCCTCTGCTTAATTTATTTTTTCTATATAAAGCACCACATTATGACAAATATATTTTGTGAGCACACTGTGTAGCACTATTTATTTGGTCTTTTATTAATTAAAATTCTGCAATTTTTTTCAAGTTCAAAATTCAGATCTTCTAATTCAGTAAGTTAATTATATCCTTCTTTCTCAATATACATAGAGTACTGTTTTCTTTTGATTAATTACTTGGAGTTATTTGTTTCTCAAAAAATAAATTATTAGTTTGTTGAATGTTTAGATTAATCAAATTAGGATTATTCTTGGTAAAAGAAAACTCAATTTGAAAACTGGATCATTTATTTTTATTTGGTGTGATGATAACTTGAGTAGCTTAAAGGGAACGAGGAGTATTCATTTAGTCGATTTCAACTTGTTTCGAACTTAGACGTAGTTAACATTTTTGATTTTCTATTTGGTGTTCGAAATACATATTGAAGTTCCGATTAAATTTAAATCGCGCTGTAAGATCCATTCAGGGTGGTGCTCCTAAAACGATTAATTTTTTTCGTATTTGGAATTGAATTCAAGACTTCTGATTAAGCTTGAAACACGTTTAGCGATGTGTAGTTACTGTTATTGTTAATTGAAAGTAGAATAGTTAGAGTTGAAATTCGAGTTAAGATTTTTTTTTATCGTGTATATCACTGCAACTAATTGAATTTAGTCGTGGCTCCATGTCACTACATAAGGCCAAATCATGATTTCGTTTTGCTTTTCCTGATCACCACGTAAAATATAGTTTAAAGGATTGTGTTGTCTTTTTTTCCCTTCTTTGAACTTGCGTTACCTTATTCTTTCTTTGTTGTCCTTTGCTTGTTGATTGTCAATACACAAGTGTTTGTAGTGAATTGTGGCATAAGTAGTATGATTTTTCGAATGCAAAGAACATTCATTCTTGAATCGAAACTTATGTTGCTCGTACTCTTAGAAATATCTATCATATCCTCCAAAAAGTAGTATTACTTTTTCGAAAAATTGTTATAATGTAACAATATTTTTGAAGAATCTGAACTCCTTTTGAATTCGAGGTCGAAGAAACAAAAATTTGAAATATCAATCTTATGACTCTGTTTGTTAGGATGTATCCAACATATGTCATGTGTTTTTAGCGCGAATTAGCTTAATTTTGATCTCGTTACGATATCTCGCAGGTATAACATGTCGAGTATAGCCCTTCCTTCGTCTTCCTTGCTCAAGGTTACACCATCAATGATCTTTACCAAACCACTCTGTTCTTCTATTTCCAAAACATTTGGATTGAAATCTCCGCCTTCGTTCAAATTCATTACAATGGCAACACACAGAGTCAAAATCATAAGTCCTGATGGCAATGAAAAGGAAATTGAAGTCTCGGATGATGAGTACATCCTCGATGCAGCAGAGGAAGCTGGTTTAGAGCTGCCTTACTCGTGCAGGGCCGGCTCGTGCTGCACTTGTGCAGCACAGTTAGCTTCGGGTTCAGTTGATCAATCCGAAGGTGCATTCCTCGACGATGAACAGATTGAGAAAGGTTATTTACTGACCTGCATTTCGTATCCGAAATCAGACTGTGTGATTCACACGCACAAAGAAGAAGAAGTTCATTGAGTGCTTGTTTGATCAGTGAACTCTCATTTCGTGTCTTTTATGGTATTTTAGAAAGAAGAAAATACTTGCTTCAGGAATAGGCAAAAATAAGAAACAGAGTGTATTGGCTTTCTTCAAAATGCATTTAAATTCATTGAAATAATATATTGGTTTAAATTGATATTAACTGTAATTGAGTTAATTATTTAAGTCCAGTAAATCCAGATTTACAAAATAATTCAATTTTATTATATATATATATTTGATACTAGATATAAAAAAAAAAATTGATTTTGTGAAATACAATACAAAGAAATAGATGGACGAGGGAGGAAGAGAAGTGAGCGCAAAAAGGAAAAATTAATATTATCGGTTTATTGTAATTGAGTTAATTATTTAAGTCCAGTAAATACAGATTTGACAAAATAATTCAATTTCATTATATATATATATTTGATACTAGATATACAAAAATATGATTTCGTGAAATACAAATACAAAGAAAAGACGGACGAGGAAGGAAGAGAAGTGAGTGTAACAAGAAAAGAAGATGTATTTGCTAGATATATTGTATTTTAAGACAAATACACTACCTTTAGAGGGAAATATTAATATACATTGGATATATTAATGTCCTTTTAGAATCAATAGTGAATACAATGTATAGATATACCAGATATATCAATATACTTTTATATTTGGATACATGAATTTAACATTGATACATTGAAATTTTTTTACATATATAGACACATTAGTATATATTTGATACTAGGTACACAAACATATGGTTTTGTGATACACAAATACAAAGAAAAAGACGGACGAGGGAGGAAGAGAAATGAGCGCAAAAAGATGACAAAATATATTCGTTAGATATATTATATTTTAAGGCAAGTACACTATTATTAAAGCCAAATATAATATATCTAAAATTAACTCAAATAAAATATATAATTATTAAAATTATCGATGCATTAAGTGATTAGCACCTAGTGTGCTATATGAAAGTTGCTCTTTTTTCATTATGAGTTCAAAATCAAAGAAATTTTAGGCTCTATGTGGCCCACCATTTTTTTCCATATCAAAAGCAAGCTGGAAAAAAAATTTGATGAGTTACGTAGAAATTTAATTTTTCAATGATAATTTATAGAATAGCTACATAAATTTTTGATTTTTTCCTTCTTCGAAAAAAATTATAATGATATTTAAATATATTTATAAATCTCAATTATCTTATCTGAATCAATAAAAATTATAATTAAATGAATTTAAAAAAATTCACTCTTCAAATACGAAAATGGTTAATGAGTTAGAAGCACTACTTTTATTCTTATAGAATCATTTCTATTTTCTGAAGCTTTTCACGTTTATTTTTACAATCATTTCTATATCCACGTTTAGTTTTACGATCATAATAATTTAATTATAGTCAAATCTAAAGTCATTATTATTTCTCATAATTCAACATTGGCTACTTTTGCACTAACAACCTATACATATATAATGTTATTTTTTAATATTAAATGGGCAGAAAGTGGAAAGCCATTATCAAACAATTCGTATAAACAAGTGGATTATTACCCTATATCTTAAATCAATCGGTATTAAATTCTAAATTCAAAATTCAAAACAAAAGTTGAATATATAATTCACAAATTGTGAAAATGAAATAAAAAGAAGGTTTAAAATATATGTTTTTGTTTACCTATCGTATCATAAGAGGCTTTTTTATCATCTTTCATCTAAAATATTTTCCAGCTAAGATGTGGATGACAAAAATAATAATAATATTATACTTAGTGAATTTTATAAGCAAAAATTGAATCGATGAAAAGATAGATATGTTATTTCGAACCTCAGCTAAATAATGACATATATCAAAAAAACAATTTGAAAAGGACATACAATAATAAAATTTAAAGTCATGTAATAGCAAATAATATGATAAAATAAATAAATAAAACAACATGTAACAAAACATAAATAAATAAGATAGACCCATGCCACCAACAATTGTCCACTATTATCAAATATTTGAAAATGGATAAATATACCTTTGAATTATCGTAAATGATACGCAAATACCTTTTGTCATACTTTTAGAACATTGATGCCCCTGTCATTCAAAAACTAGATCATATATGTCCTTCATTTTAACGGAAGACTAAATAAGGCACATGACACAGTCTTATCCGTTGATCCGATATTTAATAAGTATCGGATCGGTAAATAAAATTATGACGTGTGTATGTCTATTAATATAAAGGGCATATGTGCTCTAGTTTTTCAACGACAGAGACATCAATATTTCAGAAGTATGATTAAAAATATTTGCATACCATATATGATAGTTCAGAACGTATGTTTGTTCTATTTCCCAAAAATGTACGAGATATATTTGAACCTTTCCGCGAACTCTCTACATACATAATAGAGTACTATTTTTAATATTAAATTTGAAGAAAGTAGAAAAGTCATACATCAAATCATTAGTATAAACAAGTGGATTATCCTTTTTTCTCAAAATAATGAGTACTAATTCAAAATGCAAAGCAACTCGAAATTGAATATATTTTTTATATATATATTTCACAAAATTTAAAGAATTTAGAAAATTTCAAAATGGTGGGACCCATACATCTATTTATAGTCCTTGTAATGGGCCTATTGGGCCTCAAATCACGGCCTAACCAGACAAACAAGTGGGCCCATTAAGCTTACGTGTAAAGCCCAATAAGCTGCCGCTCTATGACTTTGACCGGTCAATTGTCTACGACCGGTTCACGCCAACAGAACCGGCCGGTTCAACATTTACATTAGCCACACTTTTTGCTCTGGACCGGATCTTAAAAATAGTTCTTAACTTTTTCCAAAACCCGGTTCTTACACCTCTGTCTTTCTTTGACCTAACTCTTCCAGTACAAGAAACTTTAGGTGAACCCGGTTCACTTACATTAGTTGAACCCTTCCTACCCGGTTCAGACCGGCTTCGGAATAAACGTCTCGGTTGCTTGCCTTGCCGGAGACTTAAGTCGGTCGAGCTAGTTTTATGAGACTTTGGAAGAGCAAATAGAGATGAAGATTTTGGATTTTGATGATGATGATTCAAAGAACGATGAGAGAATGATTTCGAATGATGATCATTTGACTTTCCGAAAAACCCTAATTTCATCGATGTCTTACGTTGTATCGTTGCATTTTCATCGAACCAATCTTGTTCCGAGTCTTTTGGGATCCAAAAAGACTCCGGAGGTAGATCTAACAAGGTCTCCGGAGATTTTATAACATTTTCATTATCTTGAACTAGGGTTTGATGATCAATATCTGCACAGACCTGATTCTCATCTAGATGAGACTGCAAAGACATAGTTTACTTTAAATTTCAATATGAATTTTTGATGAATATAATGAGAGAAGAAGAAAGAAAAAAATGGGAATATGTTAAAAAGAGAAGAAGATTCAAGGGCATATGGGTCATGTTTTCTCACATGATATATAGTGACAATAATTGAAAAATATTGTTTTGTAAATGACAAACGAATCATGTTACAGGACCAAATTGAATTTTGTCAGCACTTGTAAATATTTTTTTCTCTAATATTTAATCTTTTCATAATAATACTAATATATTAAATGGAAAATGACATATTTGTTATCATGCATTAGTAGTTATACATGTACGTGAATAATATGGCTGCTTAAGGTAGAAATAGACTTTATATTTGTTATATTCATCGAATTTAGTAACTTTAGTCTATATTTTATATATATATATATACATATTACATTTATAACTTATTACTAATATAGAACTCTATATATCTTAAATCAAAATAATCAATATTCTAAAATTAAAAGCTTTCAAATTTTAATATGCGATAGTTTCATCAAATCATATTAATACATTATAGTAGTTTAAATAAAAATAGAGAGGGGTGGGACGGGGTGGGGTTGAGGTTGGGGATGGGGTAGAATTAAATGATAAAAACTTACACGTTAATAGATATTACTTTCTCTATTTCATTTTATGTCTTAATTAACCAGTTAAGAAAATCTTTTAAGCGTATATGTTGTATGTTTTCACTAAGTACTAGAAACAAAATCTTTTTCTACATTGAATCAATAATGACTATATATTATTATTATTATTATTTTATATTTATTTTTTTAAAAAAAATTGACATGTATATATAATATATTTTTTTTTAAAAAAAATCTAATAAATTCCCATCAACAACTCCAACACAAAAAGGAACCATTGATGTGTTCAACTTTTATCGAAAGTGATTAACTTTAGATTACTTAGGTTTGGCTAAAATGAAACAAAGAAACCCAATCTAAAAAGAAAAAGAGGAATTATAGTTAAGATTTGGCCCACATGACCTATATTATATGGATAATTATGGGTCTAAATTATTCGATCATTTAATTTATAAAATAAATTCAGTTATAAAATATGTGTCGGATATAATAAAATATATCCACACACAAAATATATCTGTACATTTCACCTTTTGATAAATTAGTTGGCCGAGTGATATACATACATACTTATAAGTGCTTTAATTATTATATTATACTAATACATGATTAATTAGCTAAATTTATATTAGCCTAACAATTTATATCCATAAACCGATAGTCTTCTATCTCCTTTTTTCAAAAAAGGTTCTTCAATCTTCATCTATGTTATCCTAAAAAAAAATAGTATCGAGTAATTATTATTAACTGAGAGATTATCTGTGAAATTAAATTAATAAGAAGATATACTATTCTTCTGAAATAGACTTAAATATATATAACACATAAATTAAAATAGAAAAAGTACAAAATAAATATATATATGTGCTAAGACGTAAAAAGAATATACAAAATATTTTATATTAGCGAATTTGTATTATATAAATAATCTACCTTACATAATGTCTAAATTAACAGGACGCATATTACTCGATTACGCATTATAGATTTAGGCAATTTAATAATTTTGGAGACAAGAAAGCGTGTCCTAAGATTCGTATCACTTATATTCAGCCCCCACTTATCGATTTATCTTTTTACTATAACTTGATAAGATCACATAAATAAAGAAAATAAATTATTGTCTTTTCTAACTTTAATAAAGTTTTTCTTTCTTTTCTTTTTTAAGTGAAAAAATCAAATCAAGAGCAACAAACAAAGGCTATAAATACTGGGAAATATTTAGAATAAGATCAAATTAAAATTCTTTTCATGGGAGTTTTTGAATTTATTCAACAAAAATGGTAACCAAGAAAATAATATTACTATTATTTTTGGCCTTCTACTTTTCATGTGGATTTTATCAAGCCAATGGTAATTTTTATTTATTTTTTCATTTATACACTTTCTCAATTCCTCTTATGTTTTTCTTTTTTTTAAAAAAAAAAATCTTTCAATTTAAATCAAGGTGTTCATATGTTGCTATTTGTAGTTTGATTTAAAGGAAAACTTTGTATTTTACCTTATTTCAACAAACTGAGATTTTTTTTTTGTTTAACTTTTTACATATGAATCATGGAGTAGGAAAACATGGGAAGATTTATTTTTTTTTAAAAAAAATCCAATTATTTCTTGGTGCATCTATATGCGAACCTAAAGAGAGAGAGTTCAGTTTACGAAAGGTTCGAGTTACTTTTTGTATCATTTAGAAAATTAGCAAGTTTCACATTATTTTAGCGAGAATCTGTTTCCCACCATGTATTTTTCATAGTGAGTTTTGTTTCATGAAAAACGATTAAAAAAATCATGTTCTGTCAGATTTAAACTCTGTATCTGACTCGATTGAAAGTTATATGCTCATCAATATACATAAATCTTGTATTGTAGTATTTGAACAACTTAACAACAATCATAATATTGATGGAGATACAATCATAACAAGTAACAAGAACAAATATGGCCATGGTGCAGAGTCTCATGTTGTTGGTGCTAGAGGAAGTGGAGGCGAAGTAAATGGCGATGGCTATCGATCTCCGGGATCGTCGAATTTCATACCAATTTATGCTGCAAATGCTCATAACAATCACCATCGTGGTGGTGCAAGCAACCACAAGAGCCACAATGTATATCTAGCCTTATTCACTATAATGTTCTTCGTGTACCTTTGTATTTAAACAGTACCAGTGTTTTAAAAGGCAGGGGCGTGAGATGCTATGATGCTCATATTGTGCCTATGTCTTGATCTACTTAGGTTAAAATTGTGTTTTGGTTGTTGTAAATGAAAAAAAGTTGAAAAACATGTTGACATATATATGTGTAGTGTTTGTTGTTGTTTTTGGTTAGATTTTGAATAATTAGGGTAGAGATGCATTATTAGGATGTGTATTATGTCTTTCCTCTTTTTTTCTACTAAACTTTTCTTTGTATAAGATGTTTGATTTGATTTGATATTCATAAGTTTATTATCTCATCTTTTATCTATTATTTTTATTTTTGGCCCCAATCTTTTCACATACATAGACATAAATGACAAAATCATACTAATCAAAAAAGGAAAAATAGAATAACTTAGTATTTTTGGTCATAATTTTCACTAAAGACATTCAAAAAAAAAAAAAATTCGCCTACAATTTTCTCTAAAGAGATACCTTGTTTGGATGGTTGTTACCCGCTGTACTATATTGTATTGTTAATTTAAATATAATGTTTGTTTTTATTGTTGCTTCAGTTCTTTTGTATCATATAAATCAATTGTTAGGTAACAAAGAAAAGATTCATTTATGTAAACGGTCGATTTGGTGTAATCGTATTGTTACCTTAGTAAGAAAAGTATTGTTCTTTTTTACCTATTTTGATAGTTGAAGAATATTTTTAAGCCAAAAACATAGTGGCAAAGATACTTTTAAACAAAAATGTAATGAAATATAAAATTACTTATTTTGAATAATTCACGACTATATTTGGCTTATTTTCATATGTTGTAATTGACGAAACTTAAACAGATACTTGCATTAAGGTGCGATTCTTTTTCAAATCCTATATACATGATACATAAAATACATTTTACGTCAAATAATTTTTTATATACCATATATTTTTTATAAATAAATAAACTCTTTGCCCCCCTAGCTCTCCACCTCTTAACATCAGCCAAGGGACTCTACAATGCCCCCCCACAAAGTAAAAAAAAGAAACAAAATCTATGGGATATCATGAATTTTACAAAGATATTCCAAGTACTTTATATCCTAGGAATCTTTAAATTTAAAGTCAAGTGGACAATCTCATCAAGCAATTGCTAAATTTTAGAATATAATGACAACACATACCATATATTAAAATCATGAAACCTTAGTTGTATCCCTTTTCACCAAACTATTACATAAATTTTATTCTTTTAAGACTTCAACATATATAGTACACTGCTTTCATAAATTGTTTATAAGAAAATACACATCATATTATACCTTTTACCAAACTTTCTTTTATCCTGTAATTGTATTCTATGGGCATTATCTATGTAAACTAACCTTTCCCTTTAAAGTATTAAACCTAACTCATAGTTAAGTGAATGTATTTTCCTACATAGAATAGTATATATATGTGTGTCAACCTCTACAAAAAAAGTTATTGAATTCT
Organism: Solanum lycopersicum; assembly: GCF_036512215.1. Classification (NCBI taxonomy): domain Eukaryota; kingdom Viridiplantae; phylum Streptophyta; class Magnoliopsida; order Solanales; family Solanaceae; genus Solanum; species Solanum lycopersicum. The sequence continues at coordinate 2,011,793 of NC_090810.1, read as the reverse complement.
TGATTAATTATTCCTTTTCCTTTAAAGTATTAAAATCTAACTCATATTCAATTATTCCTTTTCCCTCTAAAGTATTAAAACCTAACTCATAGTTAAGTGCTTGTATTTTCCTACTTAGATTAGTATATATATATATATATATATAGAAGTGCCACCTGACCACCTCAAAAAAATAAGTTATTGAATTCGAGATTAATTATTTATATTTATTATGAACTAAAATTTTAATATAAATATGGGGATTTGTGCTAAATCTATTGGATTTTGCCGAACTAGATGTGATCAATATACTAGCTTCGCCCTCAAATGTATGCTACAATAGGTTGAGCTAGGGTACCACAAAGAGTTATGATTTTAATAAAAAATTACATTGTATATACATAATATTAGATTTAAATTATTTTTTTACGTGTATATAATAAAAATTGAATTTCTTTGATCTTTTATATTTTAAATCTCCTTAGTGAAAACATTAATTTCGTAGATGTTAGTTTTTGTTTTAAAAGCAACTATCACATCCCTTTTTCCTTTTATTATAAGTAATGATCTTTTAATTTGATGGATTATTATAATAAGGGGGGAAAGGAATAACTAATAAATGGTATCTGAGTTTCCAAGCCACAGATTTGTGTGTGAAATAATGAGAAGCTTAAAGATGTTTACTTAATTATTCTAATTCATCAAGAAAATGCAATGTAAATATTCTTTTCTTCTAGTGTTTGGATATGTCTTTTCTAGCTAAGTAGTCAAAGGTAATGTCCTTTTTTTTTTTAATAAAATTAATTAAAGCTAATGGTTAATAATTGAAGTACAATTAATTATAGATAATGATAGATAGCAAAAGTAAAAATTATGATAATATGATTGGTATAACGATAAAAACATACCACAAGCTTAAACCCTTAAAAACAAAATAATCCCCCACTAACTAATAACCGTCTACTCTAGCTAGTACGTGTCCTTCACATCGTGTGTTGACATTCAATTTTGACCTAACAATTTTAAAAATTTGTAATTTTGAGCCACAATAATAAGTCCGTCATTTGAGCCATTTAGAGTTTTTATTTAATTTACTAACTAGGTCAAAATTTGGGGATTAATTTTCAGAAAAAAAAAAGGGAAACCCTTCCCCTCCCTCTCTCCACAGCGCCGCCCCACTCTCACTCTTCTCCGTTTTTGCTCCAGAAAGAGGAGCTACCAGACTGCTGCTCCGTCTCCTTCACCTCCCCTACCTCTATCTTCTCCGTCTCCTTTTTCTCCTCGTTCGGACCAGCAAAGCGTAGCTGGCAGCTGCAATCTCCGGCAACAGCTACAAACAGCTCCATCCGGCAAACAGCCGCCTCTCATCTTCTTCCCTTCTCCCTCTCCCGTCGCCTCCTTCTCTCCTTTCTCCCTTCTTCTCCTTGCCCCTTTCGATTTTCATTTTTCTTTGCAGGTACTCCGGCGAGCAACAGCAGCAGCGATGCCAGCGAGAACCAGCCGCAACAGCTTCCAACAACTCCGGACAGCAGCCACTAGCGACAACGGCTCTGGCAAAGGTGACCACTGAAGGCCAACGACAGCAACATCAGCAACCGGCTGAAGCAGCAGCAACAAACGACGGTACATTACACACCACCGCCTCAATCCCATAACTCCCAGCGTTGTCCAAAGAAGCTTACAAACTCCGACAAATCTCCCTTCCAGATCTGGTTGAGAAAAGGTAACACTCAGGTCCCTTTTTAATTTTAAGCTTTTCTCATCTATTGCTTATGAATGTTAGCTTTAATTTTGTTAATTTGTTTATTTATCAACAAATATTGGAATCATGATCAATTAATAGTGGTTTGTTTTCCTTCAATTCCTATAAAATGACACATAGTGTAGCTTTAATAATTAACGAAGGAATATTGGTGTTTTAATTTCTATTACATTGTCATTGATACCTGTCCTCAAATTCCCATTTCATATTGTTACTATCCTTTATTAGACTTTAGGATTAAAGTTAAGTTAATTTGGTTGTGTATCTATTTTAACTTTGTTTGGTTATATTTAACATAATTTAGATAGTTTAATTTCAATTTGTTTCTTATCTTTGTTTTGACTAGTATTAAATAAGTTATTCAATGTTTAATTTTCTCATTAGTTGTTAGGATGTTATCTACTATTTATTATTGTTTTGGATAGTTATTAATTTTATTACTTTTATTTTATGTTTGAAAACTTGTTACTACAGTTTTACAATTTCCTCTACTTTTTATTTATGAATTTTGAAATATATTTAAATGTTATCCTAGTTTGCATTTTATACTTGTCAATTTTATATATAAATTGTTTATTAAAATTGTTGAAAGGGGCCGATGAAAAATCTATCCGTCGGGTTTAGAGGCCTCCCCATTTTAAAAGACAGAATTTTAATTCAAGTTTATATATTTTACATGTTGAAAGGGACCGATGAAAAATCTTTTCGTCGGGTTTAGAGGCCTCCCCATTTTAAGAAGACGGAATTTTAATTCAAGTTTATATATTTTACATGTTGAAAGTGGCCAATGAAAAATCTATTCGTCGGGTTTAGATTGAAAATCGAATAAAGTGTTATCCTCATGAATCAAAATATAAATTTCCCATCTAATAATCTCTCCTACAACCAATATTAGTTGTGCCACACATATAATTAAAAAAACGCATAAAGTATAGGTTCCATAAATCAGAATATAATTATCTCTCATACAACAAATACTAATTGTACCTCGAACATAATTAAAAAAATTCGATTTATGGTTAACATGACATTACCCAATCCGGGCCCACCGATTGAGCCGGGTTGGCTCAATGATAGTTTAACTTGATTTGGTTTGATTTGGGATGGATCAGACCCGTTTAACAGGCTTGGTACCATTGTTCAACAGAGACTTTGCTTGAGGGCTCAACCAAGTCGTCAATTTGAGTGTTGAGAGAAAAGAAACTGCGGAGAAGATGAATCAGAGGTCAGCCGTAAGAGGGAGGCCGTCGGGAACTGATGGCTCTGATTTCTCCTACCGCATGGTCGTTGATTCAAGTACTGTTTCTCCATTTCCATTTCACATATCTCTCATTTCCATTTTCCCTTCGATTGCTTTAATGTTCAATTTTTGTTTTGGCAGGATACACGAAAGTTGCAAAAGCAAAGTCTCGTTTGGCCAAATTGATCATCGTTCAGGTTTGTAGATTGAATTTTTGTTTTATAAAAGTAAAATTGGGGTAGATGAAGCAAAATGGATGGGATTACAAAGTGAAAGTTAATGTAGTCTATTGAATTTGTTTATTGTTACATAATCTCTGGTTAATCAGAATTTTGATCATTTTAGGGCTATTTTCTAGATTTTGAAATAGGATTTAAACAAATTATGAAGTTAATTGTTTCTCGGTCTAACTCATTGCACGAGGTTTGCCTAGTGTGGTAATTAACCTCTGTTGGTTATTACACTGGATTCGGGTTTATAGTGTGCAAGGTAGTGGCTGTGGATTCGCTTGACATAAAAAAGTCATGAAGTTAGTTGTTTTTAATACACCATTACTCATTAGTTAATGTAGGCATCTGAACTTGAATTGTACTGCCATTAACTCGCTCATTGACATTTTTGTTTAGGATCCAATAGGTTAGTATACTCTCGATTCCCTTATTTTAGATTTGTTGGTTAACTGCATCATTTTCTTAAAATTAGAATATTGATAGTCAAAACTAGTGGAAAGAGAGATGAATGGAGGCTTAACTAAACTAGTTATCTCGTTTCCAGTATTTTAAGTGACATGTTTTGGGATTTTGTATTGATAATTTTATATCGTGCGGTTCAGGTTGTCACTCAATTGATGATAGCAGCTAATGTATTTGTTTCATTATCAAAGAACGAGTCTCCCGACAGAGTCTCGGTTGTTTCCCTTGGGATTGGTTTCGTGTCTGTTGTGGCAGGAGAACTAGGTTTGCTACTTTATCTCATTTGTGACCTAATCTACTTAAATTTCATCTTTTAATTGGACATTCTCTCTTGTTTTAATCAGGTCGAAAGAAAAGCCGATCCAACTTTCTGAAGTTTTATGTCTTTGGGTCGTCAATGGCAATCCTGCTGTCAGTGGCATATCTTGCTATGAGCAAGTTCCAATTGGAGGTATGATTATGTGGTTGTTCATTCTAAGGATAAAAATGATGCTTAGCTATTGTATTAGACAGAAATGTATCTACGGCAGAAATATGCTAAATAGTGCTTTATATTTTAGTTCATTGTTGTTACTGCTCTTTTTTGTGTATTATCTACTGCTTTCCAGCTTTGTTTTGTCATTGTTACTGCTTACATTTCTGTGTTCTCTTTTTCAAACTGCTTTGAGATGCTTTACTTGAGCTGAGTGTCTATTGGAAACAACCTCTCTATCTCTACAAGGTAGGGGTAAGGTTGCGTACACTCTACCCTCCCTAGACCCACTTTTGGAGTTGATAGGGGTATGTTGTTGTTGTTGAATAGGGACCTCTTAGTTCTTTTGGCATGATCGTGTTAAGAGAACCTTTATTTACTTGGATGATGTTGAATTCCTTAACTTTACTTAGAATTTCTTTTATAGTTAGTATTTGAGTTTTTGATGAAAAACTTGGGGAAAACAATCTTCAAGTTCAAGATTTTAAATTGTACTTTCAAGGTGTATTTGAAGGGAAGTTTTTCAAATCTTGAACTTGCACTCACAAATTCTCAAGTTCCACTAACTTTTTTCCGATCTTGACTTCAAATAGTTTTTCAGAATCGAAAGAGGCACTACTTAACTTTGTAAGTAATATTCTGATCGATAGAACTATTTCTTCCATTTACAGCATGGATAATTTTGTTGCTCTAGTATGATTTTCTGGTAGTTGTTCATTAGTATGCAGTCCAAAATAGATAAGTTGATATCACAAGTCCTTCCTTGACAACCCTTATCTTATGAAGGTTAAAAAGAGAGTATAACCCAACTCAATGATGCACGGAGAGGCCGAATCTTCCAATGTCCATATATCCTGGTTGTTGACAATTTTTGTTTTTGAAGGAAGGTGGCTTGTTATGGTTAAACTTTTCTCCGTTTATGCCCTTAAAAGGAAAGAAGAAAAGGTTCCACTTGTCTCTTTTTCTCGCATGTATCACTCCATTTGCCCCTTCTTGCTATCAGCCTCACCACCTGGTATTCCCCGCTTTGACAAAGATCCCCTGCTTTGTGTTGACCTGTCTCTTTGATCCTCTTTTAAGCATCAGACTGTGAACATTTGATAGTTCTAACTATTGTCCATGAGGTTGGAAAAATGTCTTTGACAGTTCCAGATAGGGTGCATAAGGCTTGATAGATTGATTAAGATGGAAATAAAAGAACAGAACTAAGCAGTAAGTATGATATACTTAATTGGAGTACACAAAGCACTATCATTACTGTGTATCCACTTTTCCCTTCCTTCAGAACCAGTCAACTTGGGGTATTTCTTCCTCAATTGCAAGAAGTCTGTTGTTATTTTGATTCTATGTGAATTTTCTTCTTCCTTTGAAGTCTTTGATTTCTCGTTATCATTTTGGCTTGACTAAAAATAATCTAATGATGTTATTGCGTAGGCTTTCCAAAATTTCACGAGTTTGGAGACTCTAAAGATTGCAGCTGTCCTACTAGGTAAGCTTCCTGATGCAAAGCCGATTCTCATCATATGTTGTATACAGTTGATGTATTGACAAACGCTTTTTCTGCAGGATTTTTGGTACAATTGTTTGTAATTGGTACAACCATTTCTCTCATTAAAAATATGGCACCTCCTAAGAGGGCTTCTTGATTATAGTCACTCTGGTGCAACTTCAAATGCCTTTTGACTGACTAAAGAGGATACTTATATACATATGGCGTTTTTGATTTAAGATAACGTGAGCTGAGTATCAGATCCTACTGGTGTACTTTGGATATCAGTGTTTCTTCTCTTCACACAATTCCGCGTCGAGACATGATTGTTGGATTTAGAAGGACTCGTACTGGATTGAACTCACTTCCTATCTTTTACATTATGTTTCATCAGATGCTACGGTTGCTGATCGCGTACATTCTCTTGGGACTTAAAATACACATTTTGGCTAAATACTCAAATCAGAATTTTGAGAACATGGATTTTGTTTGATGATCTTTACTTGGCTCTTGTTTGTTGAATTCTTTAACTTCACTTGGAAACAAATTTTTTAAGTCTGTGTTTTGAATTTTTGACTAACAGTTTATAAGACTTGAGTAAACATGTTAAAATGAATTTTTGTGGATAGCTTTAATGAGGGGGTCTATGATTTAAGCCTTGTTAGTCTTGCAAGGTTCAAAAATTGTTCTAATGGGCCTATATTTTTAGTATAAATTTAAGAAATCCCATAGGGTAATAAAATAATTACATTCTGTCCCGACAAATTTAGTATTTACGAATAATCCCTTAAAATTGTTGTGACATGATACATTAGTATGTTGTGATACATGGTAAATGATACACAGTAACTTAAAACTGTTAAGAATAAAAGGGGGAAAAAACTTGACATTTAAATTTGTTATCTAAATTAGCTTAAATTACGGTAACAGTTCATTAATAAGCATTAATTCAGTACGTAATTTGATAATAATTTCAAATTTTGAAAATTCAAGATTATATCATCTAGTTTGAAGACATTTTTATGAACATCCAGTTATTAAACTTATTGACCGATACATGATAACAATTTTTAAAAACTCGTAATACATAGAAAATCATATGATACACATCAAATTCATGTATCAATGCATCGTCTAAACACTATAATACACTGAGTCGATATGTATCAGCAAACACACTTGATGGCGTAGTTATTAAACTTATTGTCTGATACATGATAACAATTTTCAAAAACTCTTGATACATAGAAAATCATATGATAAACATCTAATTCATGTATCAATGCATCAACTAACACACTATAACACACTGAGTACTTATGTATTAAACTTATTGTCTGATACATGATAACAATTTTCAAAAATTCATGATACATATGGGATTCCTTTACTAAAATTTTTATTAATTTCAACAACAATGGTTGCAGCTTCTTTTCTCACCTTGCTCTTTGCTTCTTCCGATTTTGCCCCTCTGAAATTCCTAAATTCCGCCATGACTGCTTCACTTACAACCGTATCCTTCTCATCCTCTCCAAATCTTCTCTTCCAAACCGGCTCTGGAACGCACTGGTATTTGGTGACAGCCAAGGGAATGGTGTTAATGAGCTAACTAGGTGTTTTATTTAAAATTAATTAAATTTAATAATTCAAAATCAAAAAGCTGATTAAAAGGTTGAGTGTTTAAATGGATAAAATTTAAAATTCAAAAACTGATTTAAGAGGTTGAGTGTTTTAATGGAGAAAAAATAGGCATTAAAATGGGTAAATGTGTATTATAGGAGAGAGAATGTAATGTATCTAAAAACTTACACTAAAATAAAAAAAAAAGAATTTATGTAATATTTAAAAAAGGTAGGGAAAATTAGAGAATATAAAAATTATAGTTGTGTATTTAAGTTATTTTTTCATATTTTTATCATGCTAATGATTACTCACTCCGTTTCAAAAAGAATGATCTCTTTTTCTTTTTAGTTTGTTTAAAAAACGATCTCTTTCTTTTTTTGATAAAATTTTAGTTTCAACTTTTCAAGTGGCATGTTTTAAGCCATTAGATCAAAAGACAATTTTGTACATTTGACCTAATTTTAATTCAGTATCACAAGATTCAAAAGTCTTTTTTTATATTCTTAAACTTCGCATTCTTTATGAAAAGGAGGGAATTGTACTTTTTTAAATAAAGCCTCCGTTTCAAAATAATAATAATAATTAATTTTTGTTTATAAGACAACATTTATAATGTTCAAGATTATGAACTTGTTGAATTGATCAGAAATCGTCTTATAACCAAAAGTAAAAACTTAGGTGATATTCAAAAATATTTCCGAATCTTCAATTGATTATAAATTCCGTCTTATAGTTAAAAGTTAAAACTTAGGGGGCAGGCGTTAAAAAGATAAAAATTAAAAATAAGGTTATTTAAAAATAAATAAATTATTACGGACAAATATTCAAGAGCAAATTGACCCCAATTAAAAAAGAGAACCAAAATCACAAATTGAGGGGAAAAAGATGATCGGAGAAGTGGAGAAGATGATAACAGTAGGCCTTGTTTGGGGAGCAACAAATGCCCTAATGCGAAAAGGGGCAATCAAATGGGATGAAACCATCAAATCTTTACCCCAACCAAACACACCCCAACACCCAGTTCTCACCACTATACAAAATTGGCTCAAACTTCTGTTGATTTGGCAATATTCACTGCCATTTCTTCTAAATCTTACAGCATCTGCTACTTTCTTTGCAATTTTAAGTGATACACCAATTTCTTTAGCTGTTCCTGTTACAAATGCCACCACTTTCGCTGCTACTGCTGTATTTGGATTGATTCTTGGTGAAGAAACTCATGTTGCTCTTGCTCTTTTTGGTACTTCTCTTATTGTTCTTGGTGTTTACATTTGTATCATGTAATCTTTTCAAATAAATCTGGATCTGATAGACAGGGAAGGAAGGATCTACAACTTTGGGTACGTGTTTTCGAGAATTCAATAACTTTTGTTTAGATTCAGTAGATGTATGTCGGATATCGTAATAACAAAGCAATAGATGTTGAATCTCTTTTCGATGTAGATATTTAAATGCATAACATAAAACTGAATTCTTCAATCAGGTGAAACTATCTCTTTGCATCCGAGGAGTTATAAATCTAGAGGTAATGTAGGAAGATACATCAGATACTAATGATTATTGATACACATAATTTCAGTGACTACATGATGGATAATCCTTAAAAGATGTTATCATACAAATCGCGTTACGATCACCATCTTGTTCTAGTTAATGGCAGATGAATTTGGTGTTGAAGCAACATTTCACATTCTATCAGTAAATGAGAATTTGTGTACTTCAGAACTGTGAGAGGAGCTCAAGTTTACGAGCTTGGAAGAATTTGCAACGGCCTTTCCCATTTGACTCGATATCTTCACTTTTCCGTTTTACACCTGTGAAACCAATACTAGTTAGCTTCACTTGTCGCTTACTAGCTCTTCCGTTGGGTTCATCTTCGTCATTGGCATCAGATTCCCTATATGGGAATGACATAAAAAAGATCCAGATTAAACATTGATAGCAATACGATTTGATGTTTTGAACTTGCTTCTGTTGCAGTTTGGGAAAACAACGTTTTAAGTTCTCACTCATTTCCATGCTCCAACTCTCTATTAAAACACGCGCCACACAAAAGGATTTGAGGTGAAAGTAAGGTAAAGAGATTTTGAATACAACGATCCCAGCAGAATTTAGTATGGAGGTTAGTAATGGACTCACCATACTACTTCGACATTGTCCGTGGAGTATGCGTTACATGTTCCCCAGCTGAAACGGACCAAGGTTGGGAACCCAAAAACTGCGTGTTTGTGATTATCTAGCCAAGCTTTTGTCTCAGGATCTACAGGCAAAAATGGATGTCAAATTGCCCCTTCCATTTTGAGTATGATGTTAAGAATCTAGCAACATATAATCCCAATTTTAACTGAATGAAAGTTAGACACTACCTCCAGGATATCCAGATCCGAAGTTCCTTTGCATGTTCTCAGCAGTTTCATCAAGCACCCAATCCCGCAAGGCTCGGTCCCTAGTAACCTGAAAGATGGTTATAAACGACATTAAGAATTATGAATATTCAGATTCTAATTTTACAAAGGGAGAGGTAAATAGAGCGAGACAAAGTGACAGATGCCAAGTCACCTTTGCAACAATACTGGCTCCACTTACGACGGGGTAAAGACTGTCAGCTTTTTTTGCAACAACAAATTTGATTGCTGGAAAAATTTCAGATAGCTTCACTCTATACTTTTCAGGATCACCAACAGTATCCACATAAACCTGAAAGGAATTCATTAGTGCATCGCTTCTGACAATGTCTAAAATAACTTGTGGAATAAAATATATAATTGATCTGTACTCCCTTCGTCCCAATTTAAGTGTTTTACTTTCCTATTTGTTTTGTCCAAAAAAGAGTGGCTTCTTTCTATACTTAATACGTTTTCCAATTCCAACAATCTACATGAAAAGTTTAAGACTACAAGATTTAAAGAACTACACACATCTTTAATTTAAGATCACAAGGTTTAAAAGTCTCATTTCATTTCTTAAACTACATGCCAAATCAAACTAAGACGCTTGAATTGGGACAGAGGGAGTGAACATTATCAGTTTCAGTATTAGAGCCATCAAGTCTATTCAATTCCTATTTGTTTTTTAGTGAAGTACACAGCCATCCAGGAAAATGGGCAACTTATACCATATAGTATACTAACAGGACTAAAGGTATGAAATGTGATAACCAAAATCAAAGTAGTGGTCTGTGGCAGAGAACACGACAAGCACATACCTATAGAGGACAATGTTCGGTTCTGAATAGTGTATTCTGATAAGTATACGTGGACAAAAGATATAGGACTCTAGGTTAAGCTTGGTGCTGCTGAGAGGTTCGTAAGCTGCAAAAGCTTTGGTCTGGTCTTAAATTTGACCCAAAAGAGTTCCATTGCAGCGGTATGCTATGTACATCAGAGCCTCATCAATCAGGTACAGCAAACTGACTAAATGTTGAATCCCAGAAGTTGGCATGTTCGTTTGTCAGTTAAGAAAAAGATGGCCAGTAGACATCTGGAGTTGAAGGAGGCAGATTTATGTAATACATAGTCTAGTCAGAATAACTGCACCAATGTGAGCTATGCATAGTATAGTCGGTCTCAAATCCAGATAATGAACAAAACAAAAATAGTCCAATTATGACGAATCCTCAAAATGGGTTATGCAGGATTCCCATAGCTGAACTCAACTAGTTTGGGGTTGTTCATCTAGCTGTTTGATTGATATTTTGTTAAAATAGCAAGGATAATTGAAGTATAGTTCCTGTAGCTGATTTATTTCAGTGATTCTTCTCTTAATAGTCACAGAAAGGGGTCTATCCTGTGAGACAAGAGAGCCCGATATACGCCAGCTAGAGCAAAAGGAACAGGAACCAAAAATCAGATTTACTCATTCTTCTCTTCTTCCTTATTTTGTTCCCCTACTGGGTGGGGTAGGGAGTGGTGTTAGATGCATACACATTTTCGGTAAAACTAGCACATATTCCACGAAAATGGATCTGATATTAACTTTCCCCTTCTGCTAAAAGAAAACATAAGCCAGTGCAACACACCCATCTTGAAGGGTAGCAAGTCTATAGAACTCAAAATAAGATAGTCTTACCTCAGTTAAAAGAACACCAAGCTCCAGTGTCTTCCTCACAAGGCCGATTGCAGAATTATGAGATATTTCATTAAGATTTATTTTATTTCTGTCAAAAAGAAGAAAAGAGTACTCATGTGAGGAATCGATAAACTTGGAGTATGGTAAACCAAAGAGAGTTTTGTACAAACTTCTTTAACATTTTGGCTGAGAGATCTCTAGGATCTATCACATCAACAGCCCATCCGATGGATTCATTTGTCTTTAATTCCTCGAATAGTTCTTCCCTCTTCTCTTCTTTCAAAGTCTTCGAGTCTGTATTATATTTCATCAAAAAAAACTGAGTAAGCATGAACATGAAAAGAAATTTGCAGGTAAAATAGTTATTTGTTATATGTAGAGAAAACAACATGATAGCTTATGCCAGTCATACAATAATTTTTTCTTACATGTTTTAATCAGGATATATAGCTTCTTCTTTTTTTTTTTTGGTTAAATTCACCCAGCTGAGGATTTTATGCAAAAACTAAAATAATAAACTTTACACTTCAAGGAAAGGCAGTCGCATAATTCTTCATGCAACACCTCTATGAGTCAATTTCTCACTTCTCCAAAATCGAGAGAAAGTTAAACAACCCCAGAATCGAGAAAAAGTTAAACAAACCCCAGAAGTCTCAAGAAGCAATGAGAAAGGTTCAGGCGCTTATGTATAACAGGAATAAACTATGGGAATGAAATTTAGCTTGCTGATTAATATTCAGGAATAATTTTCATTCGTCATCCAAATAAAACAATGAATCTAGTTGGCTGACTACTATGCACTTTCATTCTTTAACATTTCTACTTTATTTCTGAAAAAGCGAATCCCCAAGAAGATCATAAGCTTACTACTTTCTATATACTCCATAGAAAAGATCAGAAAATCAGACCCTCCATCACCAAGAACGATAATAATTAGCAGGCAACTCCAACACGCCAAAAAACAAATATAAACAACCAAAACATTGATGCATCCTTAGAGAAGATACTCGAATCAAAATCCTACAAAAATCAAAGAGTGAAAGCGGAATAAACCCAACAAGAACAACAATTACACCTCAATCCAAAAGTAATTGACGTAGACTATATGAAAATCTTAAATATCCATTCTGCTCTATTTGGACTTGAACCCTTTCCTATCTAACATCAAATCCCGGCACTAATGATAGAGCATGCCTAGGAGAGTGCATCTTATTTTGACTGATAAGTTTACCTAGGAGAGTACATCTTGACACAACATATTCAATATGTGGGGATTCATCATACATAGACTAATTTTACCCTGCTTCCAATCTAGCACAATTATCTATCCTCCTTTAGTTGGGTATTCAGACAGATAGTATGAGCTAAGATAACAAAATAAAACTAAAATAATTCAAAAGAAGTACACGTCTTTAATAAGTTACCTGCAAACTGTAAAGTGGAAAGAGTCTTCTGGTATGAGCGTGCACAATACAGGCATCCATACACCATTGGCCCTATAAATCATATGAAAACATGCACACAGAGTTAAAACAGATACAAAGTGAATGCAGATGAACTACTTATCTTTTGTTTTGATAATCAAGGTGTCCGAATAGTTCAGGCACACCTGAACTAATAAAGCAGGATATCCATTACCCTCACTAGCAACAAATATCAAGTAACTCCATCCAACAACACCGAGACATTTGAAAGAAATCACCTTGTTTTTGTCTTAGCTGGGATTTGAACATGTACCCACTACTTCCCATGCGGAACACTCCCTCCGCCTTACTTTACATTTTGGTTTGTCCCATAAAGACGATATCTTTCTATATTTAGTACGTTTTCCAATTACAACATCCAACAAGACAAGCTTAATACCACAAGATTTAAAGGACTACACAAATTTTCAATTTTAAATCACAACAATCAAAAGTCTCCTTTTATTTCTTAAATTTCGCATACACTCGGTTGAGGAACTGAATAATTTTACAGCAATCCCTGAAGTTCCATGTTACACTTCAGCCCACACAATTTGCATTAGTTAAGCAGTTAGTTGATTAGAATGAGCTTACTCTAAGCTCATTACCTCTATATAATCAGTACCTTGCACAGTTTTAAGAAAAACTTTCACAAATATCTTCTCTACTTTGTAGCTTTCTTCTCCAATTAATCACATTTTAACACAATCAAACTTAAATTGGGACGGAAAGAGTATACAACAATGTGTAAAAATCCACAAAAATTACAACAAATAGTAGATATGAACTCGTAAAAATAAGGGGGAAAAGTACCTAAAACAGGACCGCGACCAGCTTCGTCAATACCCATGATACAAGGCTTCGATGCCCAAATTGGAAGCTGCCCCAAACTACCCATCTCCGATCTCCGATGTAGCCGGCCGCCGCTTCTGTCTACCGACGATTTGCTCCCTTCCCGCCACAAAGTGCTAAATACTGAACACTACACTAATCAAAATAGTATTTTTATTCCCCTTTACAACATATGATTAAGAAAACGTTCAAAATAGTCCTTATTTTTGGATTAAAATTCAAAGTCGTACTTGAGCTTTTATATTAAACAATAATAATCCCTTGTATTTATAATATTAATAATTTTTGGTCCTTCCTTAATTTTTTTGTCTGTTTTAAAAAGTTGGTTTTATTCATAATTTTATGTATGGAATATTTAATCGTTTTATATATATATATATATATATTTAATAGAAATAATAATTCTACTAAAGAAGATAGAATAAGAATTATTTTGTTCGATAGAAATATTATTGCAGCTAAACTAAAGATACATTAACGTATGACGTTGTAAGAAAAGAAAATCTTGTGTTATTGCACATGAAATTGAGGTGATTTAACCTCTCGATTTTAGCTGTAACTAAATAAATCTTAACGGACGTCCACGAAAAGTTTTAGCAAAAAAGAAGTCGCAATTCTAGATCACCAACAAAGATGGTGAACTACAACACATGAAAATTGACAAAATGAGGAATTTGCTTGTTCCGGGTCTCGTTTGACCTTGAAAATGGATCGTTTTGATCGTCAGGGCCAATTGACTCTATAGTAAAGTCTTAACGGGTGTTCACAAAATTTTTCATAAAAATAACGTTGAAATTCTGGATCACTAAAAATTCTTGAACTATAACACACGAAAATCGACAAAAATGAATAGTTTGCCTGCTTCAAGACTTATTTGAACTTAAGAAGGAACCGTATTGCGTCAGGACAACTGGCTCTATAATTTAGGTATTAAATGATACTTAGAATTGATCCCGAGGGCCAGAAAGAAGCGACAAAAATAAAGATACAAAATAAATTTTCTTGAAATTACTTTATACATCATTTTTATTTTCTTGAAATTACTTTATACATCAATTATATGTAAGGTGGTTGTATTGTTCTTTGAAATTACTTTCTATATGTTAATAAAAAAAAAATATGCAAATAAAATTAAGGGAAGAAACACAACAATTAAGATACAAAATAAATTTGATCTCAAAATTCTGAGTAGAGAAAAAAAAAGTATTTTTTTTTATATTTGTCCAAATTTTGTTTAATAAAGTAACTCAATATCTAGCTAAGTTGGATGTTATAGGTACTACTAATAATATATATAGATATTAATTATCCAAAAAATAAAAAACATAAATACTTATGTTATATGTACAAACTCAATTATATTTCATACCAACAATCATTATGTTGGTCTCCATATGAATTCCTACCTTGAATTTCAAATTTAATTTATCAAAATATATAAAATAATTGGGATAATGCACAAGTACCCCCTCAACCTATGTCCGAAATCTCAGAAACACACTTATACCATACTATGGTCCTATTACCCTCCTGAACTTATTTTACAAGTAATTTCCTACCCCTTTTTAGCCTACGTGGCACTAGTTTGAAAAAAAAAGTCAACCATCGTTGGACCCACAAGATAGTGCCACATAGGTCAAAAAGGGGTAGGAAATTACTTGTAAAATAAGTTCAGGAGGGTAATAGGACCTTAGTATAGTATAAGTGTGTCTCTGAAATTTTAGGCATAAGTTGAGGGGGTACTTGGGCATTATCCCAAAATAATACATTAAGTATGTACATATTTTGTTTATTAAATATGTTTTCATTATATATTTTGCCCATAATTATTTGTTAAATTAAAAATATATTGATTTCTCGTGTATATCTTTTCTTTCTCATTCCTCTAGTACCAAATTTTTTAAAGAAAAATAATACTATGATTTATTTTATAATCTGACTCATTCCATTATCGAAATTTCAAAGTTGAATTCTCACATTCTTGTTGGTGAAATTTATATGATAATTTATGTCAAATTAATATACGTATATCATGTATTTGAACACGCACAACAATTATCACTTAGCCATGACTAATTAATATAATCACAAATCACTTTATCACTAAATAGAATTCATCATGATGTATGATTAACTAATTAATCATGATGTTATTACTTATAAAAGGAAATAATTGAAAACCTTCCTTTTAGTACAAAAAAAAAGTTAAAAATTCAGGGCTGTATATATATATATATATATATATATATATATTTTTTTTTTTTTTGCTTTAAGTTTTACTTAGAAGTTCCTATATACTATCAATATTATTTTATCTATAATAGAAGATATATTTATTTTTTGACCTACAATAGAAGATTTATTTCCATTTTTCTAATGTTTAATTTGCGCAATACATTAGCTACAGCAGGATATTTTGATCTACTATAGAAGATTCTTAATTTTTAGTAATATTTATTATTTATATTAGTATGTATATTTTTTGATCTATATATGTTTTCCACTTTTAAAAAAAGTAATCCATTAATGATTGCAAGATTAATTAATTGCATTTACCTTTTAAGTGACACAATAAGAAATTATAAATTCTAAATCTCTTTTTTTTTATTATTATTTGCAATTTCACTTTGAGAAATATAATAATTCCCAAATAAGAATTGAGAATGAAGAATACAAGTCCTAATCAAAGCCTTTTCATGGTTTATATGATTTTCTTGCTTGTTTCATTCTATGGTAAAGTATATAATATCCCTTTTCTCATATTTCTTATTTTGCATTTATTATTTTAGAATATTTTTAGAATTTTGATATTTCAATTAAAATATTATCATGTGTATACATGAGCGGAGTTTCATGTACCTACTTTTTTATATTTCGGATGTTCTTAGTAAAAATCTTGATTTCGCTATTAATAAAGGAGTAAGGAGAATTTTTTGTCAGCATTATTATTTTAAAACGAAAAAATAAAAAAAATCTAACACTGTTAAAAAAAAAAAGTAAATGTACAAATAAAACATGTAAGTTCATTTACCCTACTATACCTTTTCTAAAATAAAATAATGTATTTTTTTCCATGATTTTTTTTTTGTTTGAAATATATTTAAAAATAACTTTATTAAAAAATAATACTAATACAAAGTATTATTTAGGAGACTTGGTGACATCCACTAATAATACAAAAAAAATAAAATTCATAGGAATATTGATTCAAATTACTTATTAACCAGTTTTTGGTGTAGTTTCTTTAACTTTCATGAAGGTTGATCAAAAAATAATTTATGGGTTAATAAACCTACTTTAATTTCTTCTTTCTTGTTTATTTTTTTTTATATTTTGAACTTTCTAAATATCATCTTACGAATCGACTTCAATTGCTTTATAACAAGTGTTTCTTTTTTTTTTAAAGTACTTTACCTATTTTGAATATACTACATGCAGCGATACGAACTAATCATGCATCGAGGTAAAGGAAGATGATAATATTCAAGAATTTCAAGATGATCGTAAGACGAACCGCGTTAAACCTGGCTTAATGTGTAAAGAAGGCAGTATACATATAAATCAAGGTCCAGGAGGTACACTTCCTAGTGGCATTCCATTGTATGTTGTTATAATACAAAATATGTGTGTGGCAAAAAGTTGTGGTAATATTCACATGACATGTGGTTGGTTTAGCTCAGCAAGATTGATAAACCCTAAGATTTTTAGGAGACTTAGTGAGAATGATTGTCTTGTCAATGATGGGAAGCCTCTAGGACCTGGATCATCAATCACTTTTGCATATGCTAATACCTTCCCATATCATATTGCTGTTAAGTCTGTTACATGTAATTAAAATAAACTTATGTATCGATTTGCGATTCGATTATAGTCTTTCTTAATAAGAGGAGATGGAGAGAAGTTTGATTTATATAGTCGAATTGACGTGTCTGATGATTGATTTATTGTACTAGGTATGGTTTTATATGATTAAATGAAGGTTTTTCTTGTGTACTTATGTTGATGGCTTTTTTTTTTTGGGTATTTTTGGGGTATGGTATTAAAGTATATTTTATTCGCTTTTACTTGATATGTTTCGCTTTTAAAGCTACCTTTCTTTGAGAGACAGAATTATGACTCACGGAAGCGGTATATAAGTGCCTTATGCGGGAAATCCAGCCAAATGACTACAGGATCATCGATCTACTCTACTTCAATTATTAATTTAATATTAAATAGTCATAAAAAAATTATACGAAAAGTATTACAAAATGTGATTAAAAATATGATTAGTCCAATATTATTTTTAAAATGTTGATTAAAATTTAAATAATTTTGCTCTCGAGAAAACAAAATATGACAATAAGCTATATAGAAAGAAGTTTGTCAAAGAGGCAACCTAAATGTTTACTATTGTCGCATGTTAAAGATTGTTATTGGTTTAGGGCGTTTAAATTGACTCATTTCAAAGTGTTTTAAGTTTTTAAAATAATTTTTAAATACTTTTGAAGTGCTTGAATAAATCAAATATAAATTCTAAGTTTTAAGTTGAAGTAATAAAAAATATGACTTATACGTTAAGAACTACCATTCAATTCAAATAGTCTCTTATTATTTTCTTATGTTGTATAATATCAGACCGAAAAGAAAAACTTTCAATAAAATTATATCTTTATCATTTTTAGACATGATTATAATAATTTGGACTCTTCTTTATGCGCTATAAAGTTTACCATTATTTATTTATCAAAAGTAACAAATCCACTTACCTCGTGAAATTTAATAACAAAATTATATTTTTACCATTTTTAAACATATGATTATAATGACTCCTTTTTGTGCTATAATGTTTATCATTATTTATTCATATAAAAAAAAATCTCACTTGCCTCATGAAATTTAGTAACAAAATTATACTTTTACTATTTCTAAATATATGATTAAAATTTGGACTCCATTTTGAGCTATAATTAATACTTACCATTATTTATTTCAAAAAAAAATAAAAAGGAATCTCACTTACCTCATGAAATTTAATTAAAAAATTATACTTTTACTATTTCTAAACAATATGATTAATAATAATATGGACTCTTTTTTTATATGGTATAATGTTTGCCATTGTTTATTTACCAAAAAAAACTGGCTTACCTTAAGAAATTTGGTAACAAAATTTATTATTTTTTTCCATTTTGTAACATATGATTATAATAATGTTGACTTCTACATTTGGTAAGAACCAAGTTTACCACTATTTAAAGGGGGGTTTTCATCTTGTAAATAAAATCAAGTGATATAGCAAACTAAAATAAATCAAATTTCTTTTATTCTTATTTTACTGCAAATTTTCATATGATGGCTTCACCTGATCGTGACATTGAAAAGTGAGTTTCTTTTTTTGTTTTTTCCTCCAATTATAAAGTAATAGAAATTACTAACAAAATGCATCGATCTATTTTTAAAAAATTTGTACTTAGCTATTTTTTTTTATTTTTTTTACAATCAATTTATTATTAAATAGAATTATCAAACTTGTGTGTAATATATTATTAGATATAATCTTATGAATCTTTTATGCATGATGCTCAGATCTTATATGAAGGCCACGGAAGAGTTCTTTAAACTTAAGCTTGAAAGTGAAAAATTGGAAAATCATAAATTGAAGAAAGAAATTTGCTCTTCTTGCTTTAACAAGAAGATGCGTGAGCTTGATGTTCAGTTGGAAATAATGGTCAGTATTATAATATCGATATATATTATTTAAATTTTTTAAAATATTAATTTTTTTTATTTTTTTTTTGTAGAAAGAGAAGTTGTCTCACCTTTCTCTTCAAATTTGGTGGAGTGCACTACAAAAGAGGGACTTGGGAAAATAAAGTATTTGAAGATGTCTCTATAAGAACAATTTTACTTTGATAATTAAGTTGAATAAATTCTAGTGGTACTTTGGTTATCATTTTCTGATTATATAATGTATTGTCATTTTATCTTATCTCAATGAAATCTATTTAATGTTTTCTTGAAATTATTGTGTATCTTTAATTAAAAAATATAAAAATGAAAATGATATAAAATGCATTATATAATAGAATGTTAGAACAAAACAATAGATGCTTGTTTGAGCACATATAACTATCAAAATAAATAAATAAATATAAAATTAGTAAACACAATTTTTTAATAGTTTCTTTTTGATATAAATATTTATGTCAAAACAATTTTTTTAACAGTTTCTTTTTTATTTATAATATTCTAATATATTCGCAAAAAAATAATCGACTAACGTAATACACGAGTAGTAATAAACAAGTTAAAATTCAAGCCTCTATATATTTTGGGACAAGTATACGTTAAATTGGTTTTCTTTCTATTTATTAATAATAACAAAAGTCACATTGATATGTTCATTATATTATTTCTATGTTCTTCTTTTTTATTTAGTTTTTATGTTTCACTTGATGCCTTCTAAATTTAATTAAATTTATATTATTAAATAAAATTCTCGAATTACATTGTTAGATGATTGATTTATTGCATTAGGTATGTTTTATAGGATTAATTAAAGGTTTTGATTAATCAGGCTTCTTTTTTACTACTCTTTGTGTATGATATTTAGTATTCCCTCATAATTTTTTACTTGACATATTTAGTTTTTTTATTAAGAGTTGATTTAAATAAGATAAATTTTAACATTTTAAAATTAATGTTTAGACACTCAAAAAATTGTACGGAAAATTGTACGAAATGTGATTAAAAAATATAATTATTCTCATATTATTTTCAAAATATTGATTAAAATTTATAATTTAACTCTCGAAAAATAAAATATGACAAATTAAAATAACGATGGAAATGCTATATAGAAAGAAGTTTGTCAAAGAGGCAACCTAAATGTTAACTATTGTTGTTTAGGATCGGTTTTGAATTGAGTTATTTCAAGTGTTTTTAGTTAAAATAATTTTTAAATACATTTAAAGTGTTTAAAATATTAAAAATATATGTATTTATTAGCACTTAATTTTAAATTAAAGTGTTAAAAGTTAATCAAAATTATAATTTGTACGTCAAAAACTAAAATTTTAAAATTTATATTTATTAGCACTTAATTTTAAATTAAAGTGTTAAAAATTAATCAAAATTATAATTTGTACGTCAAAAATAAAATTTAACCCAAATAGTTTCTTATCCTTTTCTATGTGCTTAATATTTACCACTGTTTATTTACCAATAAAAAAATTACTTTACCTCATGAAATTCAACAACAAAATTATATTTTTACCATTTATAGACATGTGATTATTGATAATATGGGCTCCTTTTTTATGTGATATAATATTTATCATTGTTTATTTACCAAAATTAAAAATCTCATCTACCACTATAGTAACAAAATTATATCTTTACCATTTATAACATATGATTATAAAATGGACTTCTTCTTTCTCTATAATGTTTACCATTATTTTTTTATTTAAAAAAAAAAAACAAAATCTCACTTACTTCATGAAATTTAGTAACAAAATTATATATTTACCATTTTTAAATATATGATTATAATATGGACTTTTTTTTTTCTATAATGTTTACCATTAATTTTTTTATCAAAAAATAATAATAAAATCTCATTTATTCATGAAATTTAGTAACAAAATTATACTTATACTATTTCTGAACAATATATTGTAATAATATGGACTTAATTTTTTATGTGCTATAATATTTATCAAAAATAATCTAGCTTACCTCATGAAATTTAGTAACAAAATTATTTTTTTACCATTTTATAACATATGATTATAATAATATATTGACTTCTACACTTGGTAAGTTGGTAAGAACCAAGTTCACCACTATTTAAAGGGCTTTTTCCATCTTGTGAATAGCATAATTACAATAAAATAAACTTTTTAAATCTTATTTTAATTCAAATTTCTACCCAATGGCTTCAACTGATCATGATTTTGAAAAGTGAGTTTGGTATTTTTGTTATTCTTATTTATATGTCGTTAAATATTATTTTGTATGTTAATATATTGGATAACTATTTATTCTATAATCTTATGAGATTTTTATGGTGCTTAAATCTCGTAGGGAGATTCAAGAGGAATTTCAAAAGATTACGCTTAAAATTGATATACTGAATAATAATATGATGAATGGAATACTTTGCTCTTCTTGCTATGTCAAGTATATGCGCAAGGAATGCCAAGTTGAGAATACTGGTTAGTATTATATTATCGATGTATATAATTTAAATTCTTTAAACTATTGACTTTATGTCTTTCTTTTTTTTTGCAGCATGAAAAATGGAGTGTAATTTTGATCGAAAAAGCGATAAATACATGAAGAGTATTTGGGCCTTAAAAAAAAAAAACTTTGAAGATCTCTCAATAAGGACAATTTTAGTTTTGATAATTAAGATTAAGAAATTTTAGTTGTACTTTAGTGCTCATTTTCTGATTTATGATGTGTTATCATTTTATCTTTATCAATGAAATTTATTACTTTAAAATCGTTATTTTATTCTTAATAAAATGATTTGTAGTCCGACAATTGATCAAGAGGTTTTAGACCACTAATTTCAATAAAAAAGAAAAGAATTTCTTAAAATTTATGTCAATAGTTAAATGGTATCACATAAATTAAGAAAGAGAGTAATTCTTTTTCCAGTCCCCTAAGATTATACGATCTATGAACATGTCTGAACTTAAACTTATAGCTTATACGCCAAAAATCATAAACTAAGATATCTAACTTACGTTTTTAACTTCTTTTGCTATATTTTGACTTTAAAATGAGAGTTTAAAACTCTTTTTTAATTGTATTCAAACACTACCAAATCGTTTAAAAGTTATTTTGCGTTAAAAGCACTTAAAACAAGCGAATCCAAACAAGCTCTAAATGGAAAAGATGCAACTTAACTTTGAAGTGAAGAATAACAAAGGAAAAAGAAGGCAAAAAAGTACAATACAAAAGAAGAAGCAATATGCTTATCCACAATACAATATTCTCTTTTTCTCTCCCAAAGCTAAAGACATTAAAGTTATGATATACAAGTAACTTTTGATGAACATGGACAAAAGCATACATGACATCAAAATCTTTCTTTTTTTTAAACATAAAAGCAACAACATTCCACATGGATTACCTCCAAATTATTTACATTAACAAAGTAGTAAATTCAAAGTAACATCCATCAAAGCTTGTCTCTTTGATGTTTTCACTATGTACATATCATATTGTATTATAACTAGCTAAAGTGTACTAAAGTAAAAGAAAGAAAAATATAGCAAAAACTAAAAGTGGAAAGAACATAAGGCAACCAATCCTCCCTTTTGCTTTGAGTATCTGCCTTGTGAAAGAAACAACAAAAAGGTAACAATGGTTCTTAAAGAACATAAAAGAAGAGCAAAGCAATTACAAGTGATGATAGCATCAAGTGCTCTACTTTAAGCGCGAAGCTGGACTAGACTCAACGATTAGTTTCTTGATCATTTGAGTGATTGTTGTATGGATTATACAGCCTTATCAGTGATTAATCGGAGCATTGTAGACACTCGGTTTTGGTCACTGCACCTAGAAAGCATGTCTAAGTAATGCATGGCATCTGGAGGGAGGAGGCCTTCCATAAAGAAACGGAACAGATGCGAGTGTGTCCCGTGCATGACATCCAAACACTGGTCTAGGACTTTATCCTGTTGTGCTTTACTCAATTCAGCTGCCTCCATCAGTGGCAGTAGATTCTTCTCCTCTTCTTCAAAGTGTTTCTTGCTATGCTCCTGGATTAGATAGCCACATTTCAGAAGGATTTGGTGGACTAACATCTATCGGAATCCTCACAAGTGATGTTATAATGAATGCAGAATGTACGTTACCTTTAAGGTTTTGAGTCGAGTAGAAAGGTTACAGAGGGCATCTTGGTAGGCAGGATGCCCTGAATCAAGAACTCCTATAGATTTGATATCTTCTTTAATACCATTCATCATAGGAAGGTCCCTTGCATGCTCCTCATTTGCAGCTTTAGACAGTCCTGAATTATAGCCCACTAAAGGTCAATATATCGCGGCAAAACAACAGATTACCAGATCAGCATGCATTCGGAGAATCAACTAACGTCAGACACACTAAGTACTAAAGCAAGAACATAGCCCCCTATAAGTAAATTAATAAGCTAAACGTTCTTGTTGATCAGTCGCTGACTATCCTCGAAAATCTGATTTTGTTCAAACATACATTAGAGCAACAGTTCCACCATGAAGATAAATCAATCTAATAAAATGATTTTGTTCTGCATTTCACCTTTCTGAATCCATTGAGGATCAATCGATCTTGTAAGTTAGTACCAACTAAATTTATTGCAAAAGCTGCTATATTTGACTCTGTCGTTGTAACCCCGTTTCCATTTCCATATATCTTTCATAAAACAGGCACATCATATATAGAATTAATCATAATTCATAACAAAGAGACATTTTTCAAGCATAAGGTCACTAGCTCGAATAACGGAGAAGACTTGTGGTTGCTTTATGAGCTAAAACTAGTCTACTTAAAATAGCTAATCCTCTTAGTATTGAGCCAAAAATTCAATAAGTCCCAAACAAGCCCCAGACACAGGAAGAAACACCAATACAATCCAACAACCAGCAGTACATAACTCAATATTTCTGCGCGTCCAACTACACAACAACATACACAATGAAATCGCACAAGTAGGATCTGGGGAGGGTAGAGTAGAGTTTACACAGACCTCACTCCTACCTTGGTAGGTAGCTTCATTGTTTCCAATAGATCCTCGACTCAAGAAAAAGCATATCAAAGCAGATTAGAAAAAGAAATAACCGAAAGGAAGAAGTCATGGCAAAGCATTCTAAGGTAGGCAGTTGCTGTAATCGAACAACAAAAACTACAACAGAATTAACACTAGCACTACTAATATGGAAGGATAGGAAACGCAACGCACTGCTACGTACAGGCATAGTTAGTTGATTGATAAAAAGCTTTACTTGATTCACAGTTAATCAATGGAGCTAAGCTAACAAACAAATTATCTTCACTATATGCTCAGCAATCTGATAAAACAAAATTTACCTCTATCAGCTTTTTCCAAGATTTGAAAGACAACTCTTTCTTCCATTTGAGCATGTTCAAGCATTAGCTCCAGCAACTGTGAATAGCCTCTAGCAAACTTCCTCACCTCCATTCGTGGAGTCCCCATTGCCGGATCACCTCGTGCTTTACCTCCACGAGCCGCCAAGTCCTCCGCCCACCTCCCCATTCTCTCCAAATGCCACATTATACTCCTATGCTGCAAAATAACCAACCACACAACAAACGGTGTCGTTTCATCATACCACCCACCAATACTCCCCGTCAACAGCTTCGGCTCCGGAAACTTCATATCCAAGTAACGCAGCACGGAATCAACAGACCCAGTAACGGAATCCGATTTATACTCCACCGCCGGCGATTGGTGGGTATCAGAGGGGACGAAATTGACTGTCACCGGCTTGTAAAGCAGAGCACATCGAATGTAATAAGTCGTAACACTATTCGGATTTCCATACAGCTTCACTGCCGGATATTTCTTCAGCACATCGGCCGGCGCAATCTCCGATGCCGACTTCCTCGATACCCCCAAACAATTCCCCATTTACCCAAATCGTATAAAAATCAAAATACAACTATCTTAATACAAAAAAACAACAACTGGGTTTTCGATTCTTCTCTTGAAATGATGAAAAAAGAACATGGGTTTTTCTGGGTTTTTGAAATTAAGCAATATTATATTCCCCGTTTACACAAAACGAAGAAATACAGAGATTCCTTATCCACTTGAGAACGAAAAAGAAAAAGAAGAAGAGTTAAATGGAAGAAATTCACAAGGGACACAATGAAAACAGAGGAAGTTTACGACTATACGGTACACCCATTAACCCCCCCAAAAAAAAACAAGTGAAAGGGAAAAATCTAGATCAAGCTTAAATGTGCATAGTAATGGAGGAAATACAGAGTATTATGTATTGATTATTGAATTTTCTTTGAGTTTTTAGGGTATGGGGATGTGTGCAGAGTGAGAAAAATTGAGTATTATTATACTGTGTGATTCAACAATGGCAGTTTGATGAAGAAGATAAAGAGTTATCGAACGAGAAATTAGGTGCCAATTGGAGAGACGCTCCTTTGGGACCGGACGGCTCTGTTTTGTTTGGTGATTCAGCTTAACGTCTTTTATTTTGACTTAAACCGAATTTCCTTCGATTAGTAATGGGTTCGGTTAAAATGGAATTTCGGTTGAGTTGGATAGGATTTAGAGGATAACGAGCGGGGATTCAATTGAATATTCGTTTTATTAGGTGACGTGTTATGGGTTTACGCCTCAAGAGAGGAAAAAATTTAATTTCGTTTAATTAGTAAGGGGGTTGATTAAAAAGGGATTTCAGTTGAGTTGAGTTGGATTAATATGATTCTCGGCGAATTTAGAAGGTAGCCATCGAGTAGTTCGTCCGAACCTTCTTGAGGAAAAAATTATATGATATATACGTAAAGTATTTTTAAATATTTATTTATATATATTTTGGATTTTATTAGTATAAAATTAGAGAATGGGTTATAAATTAACTAGCATGGGGGTTTAATTTGATGGCACAATAGACTAATATTAGTTATTTTATCACTAGAGATTTCTTTGGAATTTTATAAATTTATTTACACTTTTTTTTAATAACTAATTATTTAATTACTTATTTTTGTAAATTGACAATAATATGAAATAGCTATTTTTAATAATATAGACGTGTAATACGAAATCACGTAATATAAAAAAGAGGAATAACATACTATTGAGTTTTCCCTCACGTAAAATCATATCAAATGAAACAATAAAAATTGTGATTGAGTGGTATAAGTATCCATTTATCATTAATCAAGAGGTGTCAAATTTGAGTCCCCTTGATACAGAGTCAGAGAACGCTCTACCCTTAACGTAAAAGTTTTCAACACTATCCAAAGTTAGTCGAGCTCCTATATAATTACCGAATATCAAAGAAAAAATGTATTCAAACAAATAGGTTGGTAAACATAAATAAATGAAGACCTAAAAAGTAAATGAGCATATTAAATGCATAATTATGGAGAGTAGGAGACAGCAGCAAAATTTTACTCAACAAGCTTCTTCTTCAAAGTTTTTTTGGTAGCAATAATATCTATGCATTTATGACAATAAATTTGTAGATGTCTTTTTATTAATTAATAAAGATAAATATAAACTTAGCAAATTAAGTATTTTAGGTTATTGGTGTAAAAAATTATTATAACTAGAATTATACGAGTCCAAATAGGACATAAAATATATATATGTTTGGTAACATACTAACATTTAGTTTATACATTTTGTGATATAAACTATATTTGGATTAAGGTGGAATTAATTGTTGTTTTTGTTGTTGTTTTCTCTAGTTTTTTATGTATTAATCCAAGTTATAATATATAGTAATATATGATTTATTATTGTCTTTGAGTTTGTAATATATGATGGGACATGTGGTTAGTGACTAAACATGATGTAACGTTTGAGATCTATATTCACAAGATAGACTAATAAAATTTAGCGGGTAATTAGTTTACAAATTTTAAAATTAAATCATGTTAAAAAGGGTTGAAAATGATATACTACAATATATTTATTATTATTATATAATAAGTACTTAAATGGTTTGAAATCATTGATGGGACATTGTACTTTGTCTTCATGGTTTGAATTATTTAGATACTTAAATATATGATACGTATATAATTTATGTTTATGTTAATATACAATCGAGTGTAAGAATTAGATATACATAACGTAAAAGAATATCTTAAACGAGACATTATTACTAGGACATGAAGTTAATACATGTATTATTTTATTACTCTCTATCAAACGATTATATATATATATATATACACGTCCGTCATGACAAAAATAATAAGAAAAGAAAAATGATTATTACATAGTTTTCAAATGAATAATGCATGAGAGTGACGATTCCAATACTTTATTTTGGTGGGTTTGTTAAGAAATGATTATTATGTGTGATGAAAGTATGTTGATTACGCATTCCAAATAATCATGGCAATGTGGCTTATGGCTTATATAAAAATTGATGGAATATATATCAAATAAAAATTCAAACCCCACTCGTTTTTTACATCAAATCATATTAGGTAATTATGAAAATTAAAATATAGTCACCAATAGGATTATGAATTAAGATATGCTATGCATCAGTTTAATATAAATATCAAATTTAGAGTAAATATTTATTATCGGTATCGTACATTTCATATCTTATTTTATTTGAAGTATATATGAATTCATGAATGTCTGAACTTCAATAAATATTCTTACAATTTGAGTCGATAAATATTTAAACACCATGAATCATAATTCATGGAGTTTCCACTGAAGTTTTAAATACCTACACAAAGTTTCAAACTCGATCTATACTGTGTGTTAATTATCTTATTTTATTTGTCCACAAATTATGTTCGTGTTACATAATATATATCTATTTCTTTATCATATTTTAATCGATGACTAAATATTAACGAGCGATTTGAAAATAGTCGATCCGAAATAATTTTTACAACTAACCGTTTGAAGGAGCGCCCTCTAATGCAATAATGGAACGACAATAATATGGTGCAAATTATCAAGATGATGGGTGGAAGAAAAATGTCGGATTTAGTAATAACTAGAATTTTTATTTTGAATCAATAATAAAGAACAACTTTTAAAGATTTGAAAGATAAAAAAATTGGTGGATAATACAGACAAGATATAAATTAATATACTATCAATAAAGAAATTATTTTTATTAATTTAATTGTGGATTGTCAAAGCGTATGCAACACTTATAATGAAATTTGAACATGCAACTAGATCTTATAAATGGATCTTAGACTTACCTAAATGATTTATATCGAGACAGAGTTAGAATTTGAATTTGCTGAAATCAAATACTCATCTTAATTAATTATCTTACGCAAATTAAAAGAGATAAGAATTTTGACTAAAATAGTAAATAAGGACCAAGTAATGTATGACAAAATCAATCAGTTCAAAAGAATAATAAGTCGAGCTTTACTACGTGTATCAAACATTGGATGAAAACAATTAATATATGAATCGAGATGTCGATCAATCGAGAAATGGTTCCATTTCATGAACCTTCGCCAATTAAATCCAGCAAGTGAAGGCCCATTAAAAGCCCATTTCCAGTCTCGGTCCAGTAAGGAATGTTGGGTAAGTTTTAAAATGTAACCTATGATAATTTTGAAAAATAGCCACTTTAGGCCTTAAGGGGGTAATGGAATATCAGTCCCTATTTTATAATAAATTGATACTTGCCACATTTTAAATAGTAAAAGATATTTCGATAATAATATCTCAACTTTATACGGTTATTTTTTTTGATAAATGACAGAAATCTCACATTGAAATTCTCTTATTACCATTATACCCTATTTGTTTTATAAATTCCCTAAATCCCTCATTTCCACACTTTATATTAACGTATCATCGCATCAGATTAATGTATTTCGCGCATCAGATTAATATATCTCGACCATCAGATTAGTGTATCATGTATAAAATGTAATGTATCTTACTTAACGATTAATGTATCTCGCGCATCAGATTATGTATCAGTGCTTATATTATTGTATCAGTTTGCGAGACTTTTGTAACTTAAAATTTATAAGGGACAAATGGTAATTTTACATCAAAAGTATGTGATTTCTATCTTTTGCCCCCTTTTTTTTACAAATAAAAGTTTCTTTTTCTTCTCAAATTCCATGACACTTAAAAGAAATTTCTCTCATAAAAATTGAATATCAAGAAAAACAACTTAAAAATGCATAGCAAATATGTCAATATTATAACAAAATGACATCAATATTGACCAATAACCTTTTTTTTTTAGTTTCTAACTCGATATTTATATTGAAAATTTAACTGAATTTGAATTCGAGCTGAAAAATTCCATCTTAGAAAATATAAAATATCCTAAAAAAGCAACTCGATATCCTAGGCAGCTCGAACCCGAGACTTTTCGATAAATTTAAAATTACCAACCTAACCCTCAGTTGGTTTTGGCCACAAATAAAAAGCGGACTGAAGTTAAAACATTTTGAGTCCCGACTGCGCAGCAAAGGTACAAAACTTCTTCCATTTTTCATCTTCATCTTCATCTTCTCCGGCAAGTGAGCAAAAGGTAAAACTCTCAAGGATGAGCAGGACGGGTCAACCTCCGGATCTCAAAAAGTATGTTGTACCTCTAATCGAGCTTAGCTTCTGAGTTTCATATTTTTTTTTTCCTTTTTTTTCGATGTGTATATGCAGATTTCTCATTCGTTTTCGATTTTTGGTTTTGTTTTGTATAGGTATATGGACAAGCAGCTTCAAAGTAAGTTAACGATGCTTTATGTTTCTATGTTTTTTTTAATTGCTTTCTGTGGTTGGTTAATTTGTTTTTGCTGCAATTTTCTTAGGGTTTAAGGCTTATTAGTTAGTAAAACTGTATGCTTGTATGTTTTTGTGCTTTATGTGGAGGGTTGATTTGGTTTTGCTGCAATTTGTTTAGGGTTTAAGTGTTTTTTGTAAGGAATTTAGGGTTTCTCAGTTAGTAATGCTTTACACCTCAGGGTGTGAGGTGTGGCCTAGTGATTAATGATGTGGTTGAGAGTCATGAGGTCTATTGTTTAAATTCCAGCAGAGACAAAAAACACTAGTTAATCTCAGTCATCTGTTTGAGCTTTGATGGATAGAGTTGCCGATTACTTGTTGCAGATGGGAGGTGGTAGGTGTGCCGTGGAATTAGTCGAGGTGCACGACCCGTACACTACCGTCATAAAAAATAAATAAATCAGCTAGTGCTTAGTTTGTTTTTGCTGCAATAATTTAGGGTTTAAGAATTTATTTTTGTGTGCTTTCTGTATTCTTCCACTGCTTACATTTCTCCGTGCAAAATTGCTAGTTATCAGAGTCTGTTAGTGATTTTTATCTAGGTTCAAAGGTAAAGGAAGTTGTGTTTGCTGGCAAGTGATATATTCTCGTCCACTTCCTCATTATCAACAGAGAAAATTAAGTTCGCTAAGTAATGCATAACCAGCCACAATCAAAAGTCATTATTGTTAGACTATTAAGAGCTGAATATTTTTTGACCTTATACTCTTGCTCTGACGTTATCGTATCATTTACCACGCTCTCTGTATTTCCCATCTGTCAATCACATCCCTGTTTTATATTTCCTTTTAATGCAAGGCTCAAGTCTGAGCGGCTTAAACTGCAATTTACAGTACCTCGTGGTCATCATGCAACTCAAAACCTTTTCATGAATGTTTCCTTTGTCGTTGCATGCTTTTGCTGCAGCAATTTCTTTTGCAATGTGTGGGGTTAAAAAAAAATCGTGTGTGTGTGTGTGCAACTTTTTTCCAAGCATAGACGCCCCTAGACTTGAACAACTCCTTTTTGTTTTTTTTGGTAAATAAGCAGTTTTACTACAAAAGTGAACATTGGATATCAAAAAAATCCAGAGCTAGGCATCCCCAGCCTGGTAAAGCATCTAATACTATGGAAACATCCTACTATCCTTCAAAATCGAGGAATGTTCAGTATAGCAGCCTAAGGATAATAATATTTCAACTGAGCCAGTATTCTAGATAGCCTTGCTTTCGTTACTCCTCTACTGTAAATATCCTGGACTATCATTCTAGAGAGGGCTTCAGGACTTCTGCCTTTTGATTGGATGATTCACAGGTTTCCTTTCTTGCCATATGTAATATACTCCTGCTGCTAGTGTCATCAGCATAAACTTCAGCTTGTGCACCCTTACCTTTGCAGTTAGTACTTGCCCATCTTGCCATCCCTTGCCAGCCAACTTCCTCAAAGTCTTAATAAGCTTTAATGATTTTATGGACCACCTAAAAAGCTTTCTTTGGTTGCACACCCCATTATGTACCTTGCTTCCCATAATAAATATGTACCCACTGTATCCATAATCTGTCTTGTTTATGGCATAAGTTCCAGAACATTTTGCTAATGTCAGCCATGTTACATGCTAGCAGATCAAGTATATTCAGCCTTTCAGCTGATTTTAGACAGCATAATTTGTCCCAGGAAATCAGCGCTTTCCTTGATGTCTCTATCCCTCCTATCCATAAGAGAACCTCCTACAACACCTTCAGTACATAACTAAAACAAAGGGGGAAGACATTTTATGAAGCTGTAAGTGCATCTCTTGCATTAACCTTCCGTGCTGGACTGCATAGAATTTCTTTTTAGTGCAGTCTGAATGAAGGGTGTTTTCTTTTAAAAAAATGCCTATAGATAGTGTTTTATAATTTTACATTCCTCTGTTAATTGCCGTTTGATGTTGCTACCAAACTTTGAGTAATAATGCTGTTTATTTTTCGCAGTCAAGTTGAATGCAAACCGCTTAGTCACTGGAACTCTTCGTGGGTTTGATCAGTTCATGAATTTGGTCATTGACAACACAGTGGAAGTTAATGGCAATGATAAGAATGAAATTGGCATGGTGGTGAGTTTCTTATTCTCTCCTCCTCTCTCCCTTTACCTTGTTCCTTCACTCTGGTTCTTTGGATCTTACAGCTCTGAATATGATAGCTAATATCGCGGCAAAATTTCTCTTTCAGGTGATTCGCGGGAACAGCGTGGTGACAATTGAAGCATTGGAGCCTGTCGCTAGACCACAGCAGTAGCTCTTAACGAATCGTTGTTTATGCCCCAGATGCTGCTGCCGCTTGTTTAAAGGAACCTTAGGGAACATAAGTTTGTACCGTCAGGATTCAGTATTCGACTAGATAACAGTTAAACTTGTCAATGGATTTCTGTTTTAAGTTTGATCATCAATTCTCTCTATTCAATTAGTGCACTATGTACTAAATGCAGTTTGAACGTGTTCCTGTTTCATTTTCCTATTAAAAGGTGCACGATGTGATGTTTACTTTATATACTCTTTAGGTAAAAACACATCCTCATTCCGTCATTTGAGATTGTCACACTACGCTTACTTTACATCTCCTTGCGAGTTATTGCATATGAGCAAGTTTGCTCAGTACACACACTAACCAAATGGTAACGTCTGCGAGTTTCTGGGTTCAAATAAATATCATCTCTATGGAATGATGCTACTAGAGAGATCATTGGGTAGAAGTTCATCTTTTTATGTTATCATTAACACCTAATTAGATTAGGATTAAACAACATAAAGATAGGGTCTTGGGATGTTTTGTACCTGGAAATTTGATATAATTACAATTTTTTTAATAATTATCTTGTTAAAATAAATTTCAGATAAATAGAAACTATTTTAAAAACAATGTATATTATAAGAGTGAGTAGTGTTAGTGACAGTGGAGTGGTGGAAAGATAGAAAAGAGGAACAAATTAAACAAATAATTAAAACTCATCATTAGGGGTAAGGGTTAAATTTGCCATTGAATTATGCAAAAGGTTCAAGTATTCTAAAGTTTAAAATAATTATTTTTTAATTATTTCACTTTTAACATTATAAGATATTACGCTTCTATTGTTCATTCTGAAATAAGGATAAATTTATTTTATTTCACATAGTTTAAGAATAAATTTAACACTTACTAGTAACATTGACGGCATATTTGACCCTAACCGTTACCAACAAACGAAAAGATATATTCCCTTCCATATAATTAAGGAGCAAATTTAATTCTTTTTCCTAATTTCTATAATATTCAAACAATGCATGATTATTAAATTAGTTAATCTTAGTCAACACCACTAGATTGTGTAATGGTGACTTAATTAGTCAAAGGTCAATGTTAAGAAAATTACTGATTAGGTCATATGTTCTTTTTATGAAAATTATACACTTAACAAAAATGGAATTATTTTTTTTTCCTTTTCAATATTATATTTATAAATTCTCCTTGTAACCCACACACTATAAATTGTATAACATTGTCACTAAAAAAATTGATTTATTGTCCCCACAAGTGAGTCAAAATTAAAGCATGAATGATCCAAAAGAGTTTACTTTTAGAGTTTCCATAGAAGAGTTGAATGCTCAAGAACAAGAGTTCCTTAAGAAACAAAGGTTTATGCAACTTGTTAATGACATTGATCCCTCTTTGCAAAATCCTCCTCCTAGTGTTAATCGCAGGGTGAAAATGATAATCGACGAGACACCTGATAGGTAATCACTCAATTTTATTTCGAGTTTATACATTTTTATTGACATGTTTTTAGTCATTAAAATATAATTGTATATATACGCTTAAGACCATACGTTGCATGAATCTTTTTATATGTTTTTTTTTTGTATTTGTTACACGTCGTCATATAAAATGAAATAGAGAGTGGATTAGTTTATTTCTTCTATAATTTATCTATTGTTTCCAAATGTTGTTTTTTCTATTGATGCAGGAAAAGGAAGGACAATCACTTTGGTATGGAAGGTTCATCAAAATCTCCAAAAATAGGAAGTTGAGGCATTGATAGGATTATATTTCAAAGTATTTAGGTTTCAAAATTTTTATGACAATTTTTATTAATCTTTGTATTAATAGGATTTGTCCATGAACTACTATGTATGCATTTACAGTTTCATTTTAAATATTTATAAATATTTAGTCTCTTATCACCTTTGTTCTTTTTATAATTATTTATGCATCTCTCTGATCAAATTCGCCTACATTAAATTTACTCGTTAATAGTTGAACAAATTTGATAAATTCATCGTCGAAAATAGCTTACTATGATTTTGAGTTTGATCTTCAAAAAGATGCATGTCACTACAAAAAAAAAGGGCATGTATATATTTGCTTCATTTTTAATGGTTGGTTAGTCGATAATTTGATAGTAAATTAAATAATTATATTTATATCATTTGAGATATAAAATTCTTGACTTAAAGTTCAGTTTCATACTTTCTTTTCTGGTTGTCTCAACCTCTCGGTTATTCTACGTGACAGTTGTTTGCTTTTGAGCAAAAAAATGTCAACTCATTTGCATAGTTCATTTGATTTGTCACTTTGTTTCTAAATATTTTTTAATATTTCTTTTCTTAATCAAATCTTAACGATTAAACCGATAACCAAACTAATAACAATTATTCTCTTAATGATTCTATAACAATTTAGCATATTTACACACCAATAACCGATAAGTCAATCAATAATCAGACAGCCCAAGGATTATATCTCATGGGCAACCTAAGTATTATTTTTTTCGCTATGAACAGGCAGCCATAGGATTATAGAACTTCAAGTCAAACATATATTATTTCTTAATGTTTTTTAAATTCAAGTACAACAAACATTTTTGAATTAAAAAATAAGTATTAGAAAATAAATGTGTTCTAAAAGACAAAAATAATATATTTATCTAGAACATGGTATATTTGTGCTATTAGGTAACAATAACGATATATTTGAATCAAATTATTAAAGACAAAGACGTTTTACGATTTAGAATCAAACTATTAATTAAGGATATTTTATTCATTTCGCATAATTTTTAAGGACATTTTAAAATACTTTTTACGTAACACGTGGTACGAAGATCTTAACTATTAATGAAGGGTAGAAATATTCCATTTGTCATAGTTTATAAAAACACATATGACTAATTTCTATAATTTTTAAACAACATAGGAATATTAGGATTTTTAAAATTCGTTAAAATAGTCAATCTAGTCAATTTTTTTTATAATTTTAAACAACACATAATGAATATTATTTATTAAAATTCCTTTAAATAGTGAATCTAGTCAATACCACTAGATTATGGTGATTCTATTAGTCAAAGTCAATTAAGGAAAATTACTAATTGGTGTGTAATACTTTTTTTTTCTTTCTTTTGATATTAAATAATTAAGAAAACGAAAATCATACTATAGAGCAAGTTATATTATATTATATGATATGTTCCATCTAGTTTTCAAATGATTTTTCTAGTCCCTAAGTAGTCAATACTTAACCAAATTATAATTTTGCTAATTACATTTAATTTAATTTGCTTCAAAAACCACTTTTTACACTCTACAAATACAAACAAAAAACCAAAAAATTCAAAAGCAAATTCCCCTTGACCCCCACCCCCCCTCATTCCCCCCTATATATACAACACACTACAATTTGTAAAATCATCATCAAATTACTTTATTTTCACAATTTAGGGTCAAAATTAAGCCATGGATGAACCAAAAACATTTACTTTTAGAGAGTTCATTGCTAAGTTGAATGCTCAAGAACAAGATTTCTTTAGCAAATTAAGGGCTAAGCAATCTCTTAATGAAAATCCTCCTAATGATGATCCTAAGGTGAAAAGGGTGATTGATGAGAAACCTAACAGGTAATCACTAATCTTTGTTTTCGTTTTTTTGATATACGTAACAAATAGAATAACGCTTTTCTATGTTTGAAAATTCTGTAACATGTTTAAGATCGCAAGATATAAGGATATTCTTGAGTATGATCTGTCAAACATCGTCATATATAATCAAATTACAAATGTTGATTTTCTGTTGATGTAGGAAAAAGGAAGGTCATTAAACTTGAGGTGGAAGATTCATCAAAGGTACTTGGCAATGATAAGTGAAGTGGAAGCATTGATGTGATTGAATTTGGCAAAGTGTTTAGGTTTCAAATTAAAATTTTAGTTTGTGATAATTTTTATTAATCTTGTATTAATAGGATTTGTCCATGAACTAAATGTATGTTTTTGTAATTTCCTATAATAAAGATATATAAATGGTTCAGTTTCTTATGTATCACCTTTGTTCCTTTATTGAATTATTTTTGTATTTTACTGATTAAATCGGTCTACATTAGATTTACTGGTTAATATTTGATTGAATTCGATAGATTCGTCCTCAAAAATAATTTATAATGATTTTGAGTGAATTATTGAGATGATGTATATTGCTGCATTTAAAAAGTAACATATATTGAAATTATTTATCCCTAAAATTTTAAATTTGGGAAAATGGGAATTAAGTTGTATGTTATTGTTTAATTATAATGAATTACTTTGTTTGATATTTTCTTTTTCTATTCAAATTTAAATTAAACCATTAATACCGATCATATAATAGAAAGTCAATTATATTTATGAAACAAGTTTAATTTGATCTTTACTTAAAGAATATTAGTTATCCGTTTAATTACCTTTTACTAATCAAATATTATTTTCGGAGAAAAACAAAAACAAAAACAAAATACATGTATTCTAACTAAAGGTAGAATATTTGATTCATTAGGTATAAGAGTTAAGGGGTGTCGTGGTACGATTTGATCGATTATTTCAAAAATATTATATTCATTCACTTATTTTATTAAACATATTCAAACTTAACTTTTATCTTGAGTGTCCTTGTATAATTTTTTTTCATAAATTTCTTTAGCTCCATCTTAGAGGCACATTTTTATTCAAAAGTTCGATTTGTAAAAAAAAAAATGAAGTGCTCGATTTGTAATATAAAGTAATTTTTTTAATGTTTAATTACTATTTTTGAATTTAACCTATAAAATAATACAGAATTTGATACACTAATTAGGTTATAAATATATATATATATATTGAAACCTATAGTTTATTTAGAAAAAACCTAATAATAGACTTTGATTATTTAAGAGAAGTTTTGATACACCTAGAAAAGTTTGGCCAAGACCTAGTTATATTGGAAAAGTAAGTAGGTCTCTGAGTATACGATTTTATCTCATGATTTTAAATTACGAGATGAAATTTTAAAATTTTTTAAAAACTTAATTTGATACTATCATATCACGATTTTACATTTTTTCAATATAAAATTGACCCACAAATATATTTATATTATATTTTAGAGACTGTATAAAGAATTGGGATAACTTTAATAGTTTTCACGACTTACGGAGATTTTTATGCTTACAATAAAAATACAACTCAAAAATTCAAATGTTAAAAGTTATTTATATATTTTCATATCATAATTACTTTTTATTTAATTCAAAAAGAAGTTTGGACTATGTTAGTCAATACCACAATATTATGGTGATTTAATTAGTCAAAGGGTATGTTTAGTAAGTTATTATTTGGTGTGTAACATTACATGCAATTCATTTGGACACTTTTTCTTAAAAAAAAATAATTTATTTATTTTCTACAAAAAAATTTAGACGTAAAAATATGGAAGAATTCGCTCTTTTTTATTTTTTTATTTCTATATTATATTTATAAATTGTAAATATAAAAAAATGAGATACATATTATAAAAACAATTTAAAGAAAGAAAACATAAAATCACCTGTTATGGACACCACTATGTAGGTTTGTGAATTTTTATTTTACAAAAAACACTTAATCCATTAAATTGAATCTAATAGTATCGAATCAATTTTAGATTTTTTTTTCTTCTAAGTAAAAGTTTTTATGTAGATTTATAATCATATATAAATCTATATATCTTTGCGTAGCGAGAATATTTAGAAGCTTTTGTATATGGTGAGAGTTAGATTTTTTAGTTTTGGTTATTTACGTATTAATGTGTGGGATCCATAAATTTGATATTGAAATATATTTATTATTTATGTAAAGGATCTAGAAATATTTATTTTCATATATATATTTTTTATTAAATGGTAAATATTCATGTATCTAATTTAAAAATAGAATAGGTACATGCACGATCCCGTAATTTTAGTGACAATCACAATATTCACAGCCTTAGCAAATTAAAATTTTGTCAACTTAATTCATTAGTATACATCTCTTCAATAATTAACTCACCTTATAGTAAATCCTCCAAATACATACCAAAAAAAATTAATTTATTAGTACTCATCCCACTAAACCCCCCCCCCTATATATATACTCTACAAATTGTAATATCATCATCATCAAAATTGATTTATTGAGAGCCAAAATTGAAGTATGGCTGATGAAAAAGTGTGCACTTTTGAACAATTTGTGTCAGAGTTGAATCCCGAAGAAAAAATTGTCCTTGTTACACAATGGTATTTACAAACTCTTACTGATGAAGGTGATTCATATTTCCAAACTCCTCCTCCTAGCATTGATCCTAAGGGAAATGATGAGGTGAAAAAGGTGAATGATGAGAAAACTGATAGGTAATCACTTTCACTTTAGGTTAAATTTATGTTTAAATTATCACGTTTTCATAGTCATAAAAATGTTCTGATATATGTGTTTTCGTTTGAGATTACAAGTTCTAAGGATACTTTCGATAAGTACTAAAAATATTCTCGTTTTCTGATTTTATGTTTATCGTCAAACATTATCATATAAAATGAAACAGAAAGATACGTAACTTCATTTATATTGATGCAGGAAAGGGAAGGGCATTGCATTTGAAAAGTGAAGTGGGATGCATTGATGCTGGGATTGAATTTCAAAAGTGTTTTTAGGTTTCATTGTTTAGTTTATGACAACTTTTATTAATTCTTGTATTAATAGGATTTGTCCATGAACTAAATGTATGCTTTTATTGTTTTATTTTAAAGTTTTATGAGACATTTAGTCTCTTATCATGTTCCTTTTTAATAAAAAAACATTTCTCTTATGATCAAATCCACTTATATTAGGTTTATTATTTAATGAGATCAAATTAGATAGATTTACCTTTGGAAACAATTTACAATTATTTTTGAGTTAATGTTTAGAAGATGTATCACCACATTTAGAAAAAAAATTATATATTGAAACTATATATCTAAGTTTTAAGAAATTCATTAAGTATCTTTACTCAATTATGAACTTTTCTTTTAGAACATCACTTAATTTTAATTTTTAACTTAATACTTATTCAATTATGAGCTTTTCTCTTAAAAAATCACTCAACTATAAAAAATATATATATAAAGTCACTCTATTTATTTGATTGATTTTATCATTAAAATTTGTTGATAGTCAATTTTTATTTGAAACTAGATTTTAAAAATTAAAAAATATCTATTTAAGTATCATTTGGCCTTAGATTTGTGGATGATTAAGCAGCAGCAGTGTATCTTTTGAAATTTAGATACTGATTCTTAACACCCCCCACCCCCCCCACCCCCCACCCCAAAAAAAAACACATTACATTAATTGAAATTGTGGGTGTTTATGCATTTTAATATTGAAATTAAAATATTAAGTGAATATGTTAGTGGGTACAAGTTGACGAAAATGTGATGATTTATCACGAATTTCACCCGTTATTCTATCTCATTATATATGATAACCCATGTAATCTATATGTTTTCACTTATCTAATTTACTATCCCATTATCTTACTATTCATTGCGAGGAAAAATTTCTCACTTATAAATAGTGATATTTCTTTGTGTTATAAAAAATAAGAGATATACAAGAAAGTATGAGGTGAAAATGATGAGTAGTATTGTATTCTATTTATATTGAGATTAATGTAGTGAAAGAGAGAGTTGAGACATAAAAAAATATTCTAAATCTACAACTATATTCACTATACAAACAAGTATATTTATATATTGAAGGAAGGTGTTCTTTTTTGGAACTTTGCACTCTTAAACTAATCCAGAGTTTGAGTCGTATGACGTTGTTGGGCCGTTATATCCTGGAGGGGACAAACCAAGAGTAATACTACTGAATCGTGTAGATTATGCCATAGCGAGCTTGAGTCTCCTTAAAGAGAGTGAGATATCCGCGCCTAAAAATTTGTTTATTATTTTTGTCATTTTATTTTTAACTGTAATATTTTGTATTTGTGATATGTTATACCAACATGAATTGATTTGAAATGATAGGAAAAAAAGGGTATGCAGAGAGATTTAATTTCATTAAACATATTTTTATTTTCTTACAATTTTTTGATTGTAAATAAAAATTACATATCAACAAATTTTACAGAAAAATAATTAAATAGAAGAGTGATTTTGTAAGTAAAATTTTTATAGATTTGAGCGACTTTATGCGAAAAAAGTCCCCTAGTTGAGTGAGTTTTGGATTAAGTACCAAAGTTAAGTGATTTTGTTTAAAAACAAAAGTTGAGTGACTTTTAAAATAAAAATTAAAGTTAAGTGACCATTTGTAATATTATTTCCTATATTATATGTTCCTTAGCTTCTAATTTCCAAATGATTACTTGTCCCTAAGTATTAATTAACCACTTTACCAAATTATATTTTTGCTAATTTAATTTAATGTAATTTGCTTCATCAATTTATTAGTACTGATCCCTTAAAAAAACACTTTCAATACTCTCCAAATACAAACCAAAAACCAAAAATTCAAATGCAAATTCCCTTTGACCCCCCACCCCACCCTCCTCATTCTCCCCTATATATACATAACACTACAAATGGTAACATCATCATCAAATTGCTTTATTTTCACAAGTTAGGGTTAAAATTAAGGCATGGATGAACCAAGAAAGATTAAAGAGTTCTTGGCTGAGTTGGAGGCTCATGAACAAGATTTCTTTAGGAATTTAAGTGCTAACCATGCTACTAATGAAACCCCTCCCACCCTATATGTTTATCCTAAGGGGAATAGGGTGATTGATGTGAAACGGGCTAATAGGTAATCGCTAATCTTTGTTTTACACGTTACTCTTTTTATTTGTTCTACGTAACAAATAAAATAACGCTTTTCTATGTTTGAAAAAATTCTGTAACATGTTCAAATTATATATAGTTATAAAATGTCCTGGTACAATACATATTTAAAATCGCAAGATCTAGGTTGTTTTCTCTCTTTTTAATATTGTATCTTTCAAACATAGTCATATCTAATGAACTAGAGGGTATGTGATTTTATTTCTAAAATGATTTATATTTATTATTTACAAATATTAAATTTTCTATTGATGTAGGAAAAGGAAGTTTAGTGAATTAGATTGAGGTGGAAGATTCATCTAAGGTATTTGGCAATGGAAAGTGAAAGTGGAGGCATAGATGTGATTGAATCTCCCAAAGTGTTTAGTTTTCAAAGTTTAGTTTATGATAATTTTTATTAATCTTGTATTAATAGGATTTGTCCATGAACTAAATGTATGCTTTTATAGTTTCATTATAAAGATATAAAAATTATTCAGTTTTTCATAATTATTTTTGTATTTTTTTTTAGTTCCACCTACATTCGATTTGCTTGTTAGTCGTTGATCAGATTTGATATATTCGTCCTCTCAAATAGTTTATAATGATTTTGAGTGAATTCTTGAGATGATATATTTCCATATTTATAAAAACATATATTGAAATTGTTTATACCTAAATTTCAAAATTGGGAAAAGGAATGAAGTTGTATATTATTGTTTAATTATAATTAATTGCTTCTTAAAAGGAAATTACTAAAATCCCTAGATAAAGTAGTCATTTGACTCATCTTAAATCTCTCAATTGTGTATTTTGTTTTATATTTTCTTTTTCTATTCAAAATTAAACCGTCAGGTAGATTATTTGACCTATAGGCTATAAGATAGAAGAATTTTAGGAGTGTCGATGATACAATTTGGTCGATTATTTAGAAAGTACTATATGTTTTTCCACTTTTTTATTAAATATAATTAAATTTAAATTTTTTCAAACCGTCCTAATCATCTCGAGTTTTCTTCAGAATAAAATTTTCATAAATTTTCCGTAATTTGGGTGATATTCAAGATATTCACGACTATAGCAAATTATAATTTTATTAGCATATTTAGTCAAATTAATTCGTATATATACATCCATTCAATAATTAATTCACCTTATAGTAAATTCTCCAAATACAAACAAAAAATTAATTAATACCCCCCCCCCCCCCCCACAACCAACCAAATACACTCTACAAATTGTAATATCATCATCAAAAAGGGTCAAAATTGAAATATGGCTGATAAAGAAGTGTATATTTTTGAACAATTTGTATCAAAATTAAATTTTGAAGAAAAAAAAAAAATCTTGTCACACTATGGTATTCACAAACTCTTATTGATGAACGTTATTCATCTCCTCCTAGTTTTGAACCTAAGGATAATAGTGAGGTGTAAAACGTGAATGATAAGAAACTTGATAGGTAATCGTTCGAATTTTATGTTAAATTTATTTTTAATATTAACACGTTCTTATAGTCATAAAAATGTCATGATATATATATGTTATATTTAATATCATAAGTTTTGAGAGTGGTATTTACTAAAAATATTCTCTCTTCTTTTTTTTTTTTAATTTTATATTCGCTGTTAAAAAATTGTCATATAAAATGAAATAGAGCGTTTTTGCATTTTTATCCTGATGAAATCCACTTATATTAGGTTTATTCGTTAATGATTGATCGAATTAGATGGATAGCCTTTGGAAACAATTTACAATGATTTTGAGTTAATGTTCAAGAGGATGTATCACTCCATTTACAAAGAAATATACATTGGATTGTTTACCTAAATTTTAAAGTTGAAAAGAAAAATGAAACAAGAAAGAAAATTATAGGTCTAACCTTTCAATACTATAATGAACTGATTCTCAAAAAGGAAATTACTGACATCTATAAATTTCAAAGTAAATCGATGAATCTTTTTTATATCTAGATACACGTTTTTTGCTATTTAGATACATATTTTTTGCTATCGGACATATTAAAATAGGGAGAGAGGCAAGTACGATGCTTTGAAATTTATCAATGTATTTCAGATTTATGTAAATCACACTAGATACATGTATATGTATGTATCCGATGTGATTCATAGGAGAGTGGCTAGCGAGAGGGAGGGAGGTGAAGGTGATTTGTTTATGTATCCCAAATACATGCGAATCCACTTGGATATGGTGTCTCTAAAACACATTCCACCTAATTTTAACCTTATGTATTCCAAGATACATACATCTGGACGTAACTAGACACACTAAAATTTGATCTGATACATAATATTATCAACCTATGTGTATCTAAGTAATTAGCTTCTAAACTCTAGTGAAATTTCGATAAGTTACCCTTCTTTGATTACTACTTAGTTAATATATAATTAGAGCCGTCTTATCTAAATACTTTAAAATTATGAATAAAGAGTAAAGCGTAAAAAATGAAAATACGATGTAATTGATTTACTTTTTATCATTCAATTTTAACTTACATATGTGAGGTGAAATTTATTTCTTGAGATCGTTTTTGTGTTTGGTGAAATGAATATTTATGTATTAGAAATAGAATCAAAATTTAAAATTTATAAATTCTTAATTTGTTATCAAATCAAAGCTCACTTTAACCTAAAAGGGACACCCAACCTATCCTCTTCAACATCCATAATTGAGTTATATTGGGATCAAATACTGAATTTTCTAGGGTAATTATATAATTTATTAAGTAAAAGTTATTGAATTTATTTGAATTTCTACCTAGTTTTATCATTTAACCTCTAAATGTTATTTTTTTAAATTTTTAATCAGAATTTTGAAATTTAAGTGTTGAAATAGTAAATCTTTTAATAGTAGGCACTTTTTGTATAATACGAAATCAATTTAGTTAAATCTCAATAAAGATTGAGTTATTTATGCATAAAAAACACATGTTTTTTTTCTTAGTCTACGTTGATATGATATCATGATAACTGGTGAAATTAGCTATTTATTCTTGAGTCATATATACATTGAAAAATTATGAAACTTAACAAATTGAGCTTAATTTTAAAAAGAATTTTTAAAAGTTATTTTAAATCTCTACCCTAAATTTTAATTAAGATTAAGCTCGATATTGAAGTACTAGTCACTATAACATATAAGTTTTCTTTTGAACCAATTCAATATCATGGTAAGATTATACCATTTTTATAATAACATTTTGTTATAATACTAAAACAAAAGGACTTAAATAATTAATGCTGTTATAAATAAATTTGACTATACGACTCACCCAATTTACACGTACTTTGAACCAAAATAATAATACAAACTTTATCTTATGTCTTGTTAACATCAAAGTTGCTCATTAGCGTGTCACCGTTAAACTCTATAGGAGGTACATTTTGTATTTTTATGTTTATTTCTCTTAAGGATAAAAATAATAATAATAATATTAAAAAAAAGAGTTAAAGCTCATTTGTCTTTTTACACAATAATTGCTTTCGGTTACAAAAATATTAAAAAGTAATTATTGACTATCAAGGTCGTATTTGGCATTTAGCAACAAATTCTTATGTTCACACTTAATATTTTTGTGAATTTTAAAAATACATTTTATGTATTTTTTTTTATTTTTTATTTTATCT
Organism: Solanum lycopersicum; assembly: GCF_036512215.1. Classification (NCBI taxonomy): domain Eukaryota; kingdom Viridiplantae; phylum Streptophyta; class Magnoliopsida; order Solanales; family Solanaceae; genus Solanum; species Solanum lycopersicum. The sequence continues at coordinate 1,966,933 of NC_090810.1, read as the reverse complement.
ATTTTAATTTAATTAGTATATAACTTTTTTGAAATAATAGGATCTAGAACATTTTGAATGTTAGTAAAACATTAAAAATTGATGAGGTGAATAATATTTTAATTATGAACATATAAAATAAGTTTAGGAGGGTAATAGGACCTTAGTATAGTATAAATGTGTCTCTGGGATTTCGGGCATAGATTGAGGGGGTACTTGGGTATTTTCCCTAAAATTTATAATCATTTCATCAACATCACTTAAAATTTATAAATATTAATAATTATTAATAATCAAGTATTTATTTTATTAATGAGATGATTTCATATTTTTTAATTGACATCATTTAAAAATAGATTTGTGAACATATATTGAGTGCACATGAGCTTTTGTAATTAGTGTATATATGAGATACGCAGAAAAATTATCAAATTCATGTGAATTTATATGTTACATCGTTAATTCGCCTCTATTTAGTAGTAAAAAAGGTTTAATTATTCCGAGTCTCTCTTAAACTAAAATGGAAATTTATAATGGAGTTTAAGAAATAGATTTAACTTATATAAAATGGATTAAGTTAAAGAATCTTTATATCAATAAATGTATTTTAACATATTAGGACAAATTATGTGTCTCAATTATCCTCAAGCTAGGATATATGCTAATTCTGATTAGACATTTACTTGTAAATATCTTCTAGGTAGCTTAATTGTCTAAACATTCTTGGACAATCAATTTATAAAAGTTAAATAACTCTTGTGGGGTAGACATTCAAATTATGATCGATAAATCTTCAGCTTTTTCAAACAAATTTAAAAGAAATGCAAGAAAAGAAAATCTTTATTGAAAATATTGAAAAAATAAAAATATCGACAATGAAAATAGTAAAGATAATCAAAGTAGAAGAAACAACGGTTATACTAACGAAATTGAAGAATATAACAATTACTTTTTTGGTTTTTCATGGGTGTCCTTGGAGTGGCGCTTCCAACGAATTTTCTCCATATCTGAGGCTCAAATTCAAGACCTCTAATTAAAGATAAAACAATTCCACTGCTGCACCACATCTCATATTATACTGTTATTATTAAAAAATTCAGATCATTCAACACAAAGTACAATTATGTTGCCAAAATTATTGGATGAAAATTACCAAAAATGACATAAACACCACTTTTCAAATTATGAGGATATAATTATGATGTTCTAAATTGATATATATGTAAATAATAGAGGGTGCAGGCACCACATGCATAATGCTTCATATTTCTATTTTGTATTTTATATAATAAAGTTTTTGCCAGCTGAGGCCAACTTTAAGTCATAGTTCGTACACATTTGATTCCTCTCTTAATTTACCTTCACAAATTAACATGCATGTTGACATGAAAAAATAATAATCACATTTTAAAGTTGAAATAAAAAAAAAAAAACAGTACAAATATTACAGCAAATTATAAACATTCACACACAAAAAAAGAAAAAAAAATCAGCTACACGAAATTGATGTGGATCTTATCGCTAAATAGCTCGTAATTAATATAATTATTTAACGTCGTTAAGCTGTAATTACTAAATTAAACTAGCTACAAAATTTTGTTGTTTATATACTGACATAAGTTGTTCATCGCCAATTCATGATTCTTTTCATGTAATAAACACAATACAAGCTTTTTTTAAGTTATGAATTGAATCATTAAAATTTAGGGATAAGACCTCCCTTCAGGTTTCGTTCTATAATACTGATCTCCCCTGTGATTTATGATATTACGACTACTTTCCTTATTTCCATTTACTTGTAACCATTCTTTAATAACATAAACGATCCCAACCTTATTTCTTTATTCATTTATAATGTTAGATTTATAATCTTAAAAATAAACTAAGTTACTTAATTAGTGGGAGAATTAGGGTTTTTATCATAAAGTTGAATAAAAACGTGAAGAAATAGTAACCATATTTTAAAGTGCCATTCAAAAGCACAGTACAATTATTACAGCAAATAATAAACAACCCCCCACACACACAAAAAAAAATTATATTGAATTTTTCTTATGGCTAAAATAGCTCGTAGTTAACATGATTATTTAACGTTGTTACACTATTGTTTAATAAGACAAGCAACAATTTTTTCTTAATTTATACATTGGAATTGTTTTCTTTGACCATCAGTTACTTTTATCCTTATGTACTCGTTTAAAATGTGAGGTTTAAAAATCTTGAAAATAAAATACGTTATTTATTCAGTAACGGAACTAAAACTTTCATTGAAGTAAAATATGACTAAGTAAATATATGAAGAAATCAATAAGATTCAATAACTAAACCCCCTTTTGTTATACCCTAGCTCCGCCTCTGTACTTGCAACAACGTGGCGTAAATATGATCTGATGATATAGATATAAAAATTTCATACTGACGACGTGTATAACTTAAACCGTTACCTAACTAGGGATGATATCATCCATGATCACTTGGAACTCTTTTTCTCCTCAACTAAAAAAGTAAATGAGATAATTCCATACTCCATTTATTTATCCTATATATAGCACTATAAAATCAACTCATTTTTCTCCACAACTATACACCTCTCACATTTCCTTTTTTTTTTTTTTTGGTTACAAAAAAAAATGAAAAATCAATTTCAAGAATTAAACTTTAGGGAATTTATGGATGTGTTAACAAAGCAAGAACAATATTTTTTTCAGAAAAAAGCAGCTGAGAATAAAAATGAGAAATCATATGTTAATGAAATTTTTGGTGAGCTTTATTTTGAAGAAAATAATGGTGAGTCATCCATAGAACACATTTTTCCTCCAATGCCAAAAAAAAATTCTAGTGAAAATAATGCTAATAAAGGTATTATTTCCTCTCTTTTTTATTTCTTGTATGTTTGATACGATTAAAGTCATTTTTTAAGAAAAATCTTTTTTAGGAATTTTTTTGAATTTTCAAACTTTTTGAAAAACTCTTTTTGATGGAAACGATCTAGCTCTACTGTATCCCGAAAAGATAGAAGTAATATATGTGTATATTTTCTCTAGAATATCAGATCTCATGATATCTCACTTATAGGATTACATCAAATATATTGATGTTTTTTTTTGTTGTTGTTTTTTCGATAGAAAGTAAGATATGATGTTTTTCTATTTTTGTTGTTTTTTTGATGGGAAGTAAGATATGCATATATCCTACTCTCTCCAGATCTCATTCGTAAGATTACATTGAATATGTTATTGTTGTTAGTATCGTCTTTTCAATAGAAAGTATTAATTTTCCTGGAAAATATATTTGCTAATTGGACCACTACTAAAAACACATGATATTTCTGATGGAAAGCTCATCAAAAACATTATTTCTTACAATTTTTTTCTAAACATGTCTTTAAACAAAAATATGTACATAATGTCAACAAGTTCTATAGAAAAAAAATAGCAGAAAATGACTTTTTCATGTTTTCTTGTAAAAAGGATTTATATGTCATATCAAATATACTGTTAATTAATTACATATGTCTACAATAAAATAATGTATTTTTTTTAATCTTATTTTTATTTGCCTTTTTTTATTTCCCCTCTTATAAATTGTGATGCAGGTAAAGGAGGAAAAAAATCAAATGATGCTAAGAAGGAAGATGTTAGCTAATGTTATTAGTGTGATGCATGTTTGTATCTTGTCTTCATTATTAAGTTAAATAAACATCATCGATATATCTTGTTGACAAGTCGTTTAATTATTTTTGTCTAATTTAAAGATCTATATTTAGTTATTTTTGTCTGATTTAAAGTGGGATAAGATACATTTCGAATTACTTTCTATATCTAATTAAGTTACAATTTTGCTTGCATATATAGATCATTTAAAGTTTATGAGTTCTTATAACAAATTTAAGTTATACAAAAGTAATAAAAATTTACAATCAAACATAAATAGATATTAATTTTGAGATTATAAATGAGTATATGATTCATTTATTTTCTACAAGTATGTATATAAGATCTAAATAAAAATTATACTGATAATTATCGTAACTAACTATATATATTTTGATCTAGATCTATTCGCCTATGCAATTTATCTCAAATTCATGATTTTTTTAATATATTAAATTAATCAAACTCTAAAACAAATGTTAAATACGAAGTTACTAACCCCAAAGAAGATTTTGCAGTTGAGAAACATTATAAAAGCTGACTATGATTAGTTTGACTGACTGAGATCCAATGTGTAAAGTTTCGAAATAAGACAAAGTTTGTTACTTTTTTGTCAAGTAGGTAAATTATACGTATCAAAATTAGGGTGGGGTGGAGGTGGGGTAGAGGTGGATCGAATTATCATATATATTATTATTATTATCTCAATTATTATATAATCATTATTATCTACATTTGTAAATATCATGCATTTTACTATTAATTAAGAGTTTGCTATTATATATTGAAAAATATATACTTAGATACATATATTTTTGCTATTAGATACACAAAAATAGAAAAAGAGACTAGCGAAATGGTGAGGAAAGTGAACGAAGTTTGTTATGTATCTCATGTATATGTAAATTACATTAGATACATGTATATATATGTATTTACTCGGATTAGAATATATATGAAATGTCAGATACATAGGAGAGCGATGAGCGAAATGTGTGAGAGGCGCAAATACGGCCTAAAAATTGATGTCTCATCCAATTGGCCCAATTATCTATGAACTGGACATAAAAATAATCAGAGACTTGACCGTAACCTAATATTCCGACTCAATAATTTTTGTCTAAAGTTCAAGTAACATTAATAAACAGAGTCGAAGAAAATGACTAATTCAGTGAAAAAAATTAAATAAAAATTATATAAACTTCAGTCATATGTACTTGAACTCCTGTTAAGCTAGTAATCCAACTATGAGTTAGACCAAACCCATAAGTGTTTCCCTGAATAATTTATATTAATAAATTCATTCAAAAATCTAAATGAGGATATTATATTTTCTAGCGTAACTTGTTTTTGTTCATCCTCTTATATAATTTGAAAATAGTATTGAAATGTCAATTTTAATGAGAATGACTAATTACTCCTTGCATAAAGTAATCTTCTTATTTGGTCAAAGAAACAATTAACGATCTAATTATTATTAAATATAAATCTAGTCCAACTCATTATACTAATCTGTATGTAGTTTGCAATTAATTACAATCACTCAATGCACATTTCTCATTTCAAAAATATTATTTATAGGATAATTAATATGCTTTAAGTTATAGATACAGTCCTAGTAATTTAAAATTACATACTTACCTCTTTATACAATAGAAACTTTAAATAAATATAGCTTGAATTATAATAATTGTGTATTACAAGAGCATTAAGTGTTTAATTTTTTTTAAAAAAACATGAATTATACCACCAAACTAAACCATCATTAAATTGGTCACAATTAATTAACGTTAAATTTCCATTAAAGAAGCTATTAAGAAGGACAAAGATAGTAAAAATATAGCAAACGTCTAAATATTTTAGAATATAAGAGAACTACAATATAATGTTTTTTTTTATATAAAATGATTAAACTCTAAATTGAAGTTTAGGAATAATTATGGAATAAAATATGGTGCATCATGTGTATCTAATTTGGCTTCACATGTTACTTAATAAACATTCTTTATGATAATTTATTTTGTTGATTTTCTTGAATACATGTTGGAAGAAAACTCGTAGGTCATCGACGATATGAATCTAAATAAGAAGATATCAGAATTTAAAATTAGAGTAGAAAGTTAATTATTAGTAGGTAGTTTTGCATTGTCTAATTTTCTTTATTAGTAACATTATTATTCTCCTAATATCTTATTCTTTTATATTAACATGTTGTCTCCTATGTTTGTTCCAATTTTCGTATTATTTATTGTTGATATTATTCTTTACTTCATTATTTTGGATACAACGAAATTCGTTATTGCATTTTCTTTATTTTTATATTTTCTTTTCAAATCTACTTTAATATGTTTTACCTGATGGTCATATATGTCCAAGTAAAAAAAAATAAAACAATTGATATTTAGTTTAATCACATTCAATGTGTATTATAATATATAAAATGACAATAATTTAGATAGGAAAAACACAAGAAATAATTGATGGGTAAAATTCACCAGAAAAGTGAAAATTTTAATGTGTTTTTGACCATTAATTAAGCATATATAATATGTCTTTAAAATATCTTTAATTCTTAGGACAGACTTATTTTGAATATACTTTGATTTAACATTTAATTAATCTTTAACATACTTACCATTAATACATTAATATCACATGGATAGTAAAAGCAGTCACACAATCTTTTTTCATAATTCAATCATATTACAAAAATCTATTTAAATTTTATTTTGGCTATATATATCATCCTTAAATCATTTTTTTAATAAACAAACATATCATTTTTCATTTTTTTTTCTTTCTCCAAAGAAAATCATGAGTAGAGAATATAAGTATGTTAGCCTTAGTGACCTTTTGAAAACAAATCCAGTCCAATTAACAAAATTCACAAATGCAGCACCAACTTTTTGTATGCCTTCCCCAGAGCATAAAATTGAAGAAACTAGTGGTGATTACTCACTTTCTATTTGAATTTATGAACAAACAAGTTTAAGTTTCATTATACATTGTTTTTACTATTCAGGGTACAGTCAAATGGTTAAGATTTTGTCACTCTTAATCAGATGTCTCGAAATATGAACCCTAAGATGAAGTGCTCTTTTATGATGAGTGTTCTAAGCCCCCCTCTCGCCCCCCCCCCCCTCCCCCACCCTTAACCAAATGGTTAAGATTTTGTCAGTCTTAATCAAATGTCTCGAAATTTAAACCCTAAAATAAAGTACTCTTTTTTTTATGAGTGTTCGAAACTCCCCCCACCCACAATCTCCTTAATTTTCCTTAAATATTATTTTTACCACTTTAAGGGTATGATCAAATGGTTAAGATTTTGTCACTCTTAATCATATGTCTTGAAATTTGAACCCTGAAATGAAGTGCTATTTCATTATTAGTGTTTGAACCTCCCCCTCCCCCCTTAATTTTCATTAAATATATATTATTTTACCACCCCAAGGATATGGTCAAATGGTTAAGATTTTATCATTCTTAATCAGATGTCTCGAAATTCGAATCCTGAAATGAAGTGTTCTTTTATGATGAGCATTCGAAACTCCCCCATCCTCCCAAGCAATTTTCATCACATATTGTTTATACCACTCTAGGGTATGGTCAAATGATTAAGATTTTGTTACTCTTAATGGTCTCGAAATCTGAACCTTGAAATGAAGTATTCTTTTATATAGACAACTAGAACCCCCTCCTCCCCTTCGTTTATTTTTATGCAAATCTAAATTAGTCAAACTGGTGGAATTCAGATTGTTTTGCTTTTCTTCTTTCTTAATATTAAATTCATTTTTTTTCTTTTTGTGATTTTCTCTCTCTAGAGGATGTGAAACTGGACGAAGAAGAGGTGGAGACAGAAAATGAAGCGGAAGAGAAACCAAATAACAAGGGGAAAAGAATTATCAAAGGGAGAAGAGGAAAACTCAAGATTATGTACCTGATGAAGAAGGAAAAGAGGCAGCTCATGAAGTAGAAAAATCATGAATTAAGAATCTATGTTTTTGTCATTTTCATCAAATTATTGATGTTGTTTAATTATGTCATGTTTTTTTTTAAAATTTTCAAGTTAGTTTTGTTGCAAGGGGTATTAGAAATAGCCAAGACTCAAGAGTGGCACTTGATATATTGCTTTTTTATATCTATGAAATTGTTATCATTTTGGTTTTGTGTTTGCTTGAATTTACTTGTTAATTTCATTCCCAACACTATAATATAAGGATTATATTCTACTAGTATATGAATGTAAATAATACCAAGAAAATAAAATAAAATGAACTATTAATTAGGTATCAGATCTAGAAAATAAGAAAAATTTAAACTGATGACTTTGATATTTTTTATGTTGTTTCTTGATAGAGAAGGACTTGCGGCGCTTATTTATTTATTTTCATGTTTTGATCCCTCTTTAAAGTAAATGTTTCACTATGCTTATTAAAATTGTCTAATAATGAGTGAAATCTCATATGATTAATGAGAATCATGTATACATTATGTACCTAATAAGATCAATGTTGTCAAACTAAAGAACACAAAAATTACCAATGGCTAGATTTTCAACGCAAAGTGTAATTAAAAAAGTGGATTTAATATAAAAAAAAAACGAAAAGTAAAAAATAAGAAATATAAATGTAGACGTGAAAGAAGAACAATTATATATAACAACCAAGAATTTTGTTGATAAAGGAATTGAAAATCAAAACACAACAAAATTCATTTAAATTAAAATCCATTCGAATTTATAATTCTTATTTCAAAGAGGTTATTTTTTAAGTTTCTGATTTAATGAATATTTTTTAAAATAAATTTCTCAAATGCCTCTTAAGATTGATAATAATATTTGAATTAATTAATAAGAAGAATAACCTTGAGATCCAGTTGGAGCAATTATGCTTTAATTTGGTCAAAATTCAGGAAATATGATTTATTAATTAATTAATTAATTAATTAGTTTTTTTCCCATTTTGCATCATGTATCTTTTTTTTTTTTTTTTTGGGTAATTTGCATTTTTGTCTGTTTACTTCCTTTCAAACTAGTTCATTCGTTCATTTTTATTTGACGTACTAAAAATAAATAATTAGTTTTACTTGTTTATTTTATACCTATTTTACCTTTATATTATTAAGAGAATTTCATTGAGAGACTAATCATATTGATGGGTTCGCTTAGAGAATTCCTTAATGTTGTCTTATTTCGAAGTTTTACATAAAAAATTATTATTAGCAATAATGAAAAATTAATTTCCGCTAAATATTTAATTTTAACGGCAATTAGAACTTTTTGTATGTCTCCAAACCTTTAGCGATATTGGTTCTAATGACACTTAACTAAAAATTTATCACTCTTTATTAACAAACATAAGATGATTTCTGAATTTGGTTAACAAATCACAACAGTTGATTTTATCGATAATAGGTTATTCATTTAATATTATCAATTATTAACGGTTTGATGTTTTTTTAATGAGTTAATCGAGTACTCAATAGTAAATTGATAAATTATGTTTATACCATTGGACATATAAAGTTCTTGACTTAAAATTTGATTTCATACTTTTATTTCTAGTTTTCTTGAACTCTCGATTATTCTACAATGTTTCTATATTTACTTTTGAGAAAGATACAATTTGTCAACTCATTTGCCACCTTTTTAAAAATGATTTTTAATAATTTTTTTTGCATCAAATCTTATCAGTTAAGCCGATAACCAGAATTGTTAATAATCAATAACTGGTAAACAAAACACACAATGGTCTATATCTACTACATGTGGAGTGACACACCATATTCCCTATTCTTAAGCATCAAAATCAATACAATCACTCTAATGATGTCTTTACAAATAAACATCAAGTTTTCATCTATGCTTTGTCTAATGTCACACTAGTTTTATAAATAATGAAACATCATGCACAAATAATATTAGCACTATCAATTTGTCAGGTATGAAACATAGTCACAGTTTCTTGAACAGCATTAAGCAATAAAAAAGCTGAAAAACAGATATTACACAAATCTTCACACATACTTTCAGATTTTAAGTAGTTGTTATTGCTGTTCCTGTACGCGTTGTGGTATGTACGTCTAGCCACTCTTTACAATCGTATGATGAATCATTACGCTAAATTACACACGAAAGCTAACCATACGTATACTAATAGGTACCATACCATAGTATTAAGTCACCAAAACAAAGCATCCGCAGCATTGTCTCACATTTACAAGAAAGGTTTTGTACACTACAGAAATGAGAGATAAAAGTGTACTATTACCAAATGATTACGTTGAAATCTCTTTTCAACAACTGAAACCTCCACAAGCGAAAAGCCAAACGATGATAATGAAAATTACAATAGCACCACCAACCATCAGTTTCATTTGAAGGTTCTGAAACCACATCTTGCGACGAAGCTGCCTTCCTTGCCTCTGGAAGCTGTCAGCCTGAACGCTTTCACAGTTGTAAATCAGCACAATCACTAAGGTTATTTTAAGTGCAAATACTCTGTAAAATAGCACTTACCTGGAACTGAAGGTTCTCGGTTTTATCCACTAGCAGTTCAATCTTCTCACCCCGATCCAAAACCTGCAACACAAAATGTCTTTAATATGTAATTTCAACCAGAAGAAGCAAAGAATATAACTAAGAAACACACTGAAGCAAAAGCAATGATGAGTTTTCTAACAGTCGCTAATTTTCCAGTTTTACCTTTCTCAAAACTTGATTTACATAATCATATCTTGATATATTTTTTCATTATATAAAATGTTAACCAAAAACAAGAAAAACAGCCACTTTGTATGGAGGGTCAGGAAACGAATCAAGCAAAATAGCACTTAACTGAGATCCAGCTTATTAGGATGAACTACTCTCTGTTTCTCAATTATCCCCAAAAGAGGCAACCTCTTATTTTCATGTAAGATTTATTCACTCACCCTCTGTCATGTGACTTTAATGGCATTCCTTAGTCACTAAAAGCCTAAAACCCATGATTATGAGGATATCTATCTATTAATTCCATTATGATAAATGTAGTGAACCTAATAATAGTACCTCTTGATCTGATTTTCTGTTTGAATAAAACTTGTCCAAAAAAATAATTAAGAATTTACGCAGAAAAGACTGCAGTTTGCAGCAACAGTTTTACCGAGGCAGGTCAAACTCATCAAAGCACATCCGACTTGGAAGCGAGATGATTCTAGAAAATCCCCAACCTCACTTAAGCGAGAACAGTCATCGCAGTTTGAGTTCTTGCACATGCATGCAATCCTCAATTCTTAAGTAAATCTCCACACTATCAACTAGATGTAGCATTACACCTTTAGAAATGCAATACAAAAATGCTACTCCCTCTGTCCCTATTTACTTGTCCATTTTAACAAATCCAGAAAGGACAACAATTCTTTTCCTAATATGCCTTTATTTAATTCTAGAAAAATTCTAGTACTACTAAGTTGTGTGCATGCTTTTTGGAACAAGAAAATACATTTATTATACTTGGGGAGTTACATAATCTTTTAAGTTGAGGATAAAATTGTAACTTACCTATGATAATCGCTGGTGCCTTAGTATGTGTGCCACTTCTAAAGTGGACAACTAAATAGGGACAGAGGGAGTAACAAATTCTGTGATGTGAATAAAGTGGTGTCAATAAATTTCAGTTTCAGAACTAAATACTAGTCGTTCTGATAATTTTACAAAATGCGATACCTGTTATATCCTAGAGTTCTAGCAATGAGAAATTTTTCACCCAACTGTTCTATAGCATTATCAGCCAAAGAAGTACCAATATTAAAAATTAAGATTACTCTTGAAAAAACTAAACTCTAATCCAGAAACTTTAATATTCTCTGGTTGCTGCAAGTTTATGCTTTGTATATTTCAATCAACTATGCCTCGGTCCTACACTAGTTGGGTTGGTTGTATAGAGCCCTCATTGCATTCCAAGACTCGATCATTTGTGCTTAAAATGATTACAAGCTCTCTAACACTGGAGGGTTCTCTTATTTTAGTCTATGCATATAAATCTATTTGTAATATGCTACTATAAGTATGACAACAATAACTAACTGAACCCAATAGTGATACAATTTAGGGCCTTAAGTGGTGGTGATGGTGGTTATCTGTATCAGGAGCATTCCGATAATCCCTTTTTTATTTTGGAACAGGAGCATTCCAATAATCTTTTCATCAACCAATCCTTCACCACAATAAACATGATAACCACCATCACTACCACCCACAAACCAAAGACACTGGCGATCAAATGTTTTCAGTACTTGAGTAGTTAGCAGACAGAATACTTGCAAAACATATTCTACAATCCCCAGGACCAAAGTTCGGGAGCATAACTCCAGAAACATGTTTAAAACATCATAAGAAGTTTAACAAAAACAATAGAAGATAATGTGTGGTGTAGCAAGTGTTGGATTACTCTATCAATTCTCTCCTAGTGTCACACCTCAGTAATAGTATCGAAGTCGATAAGCATACCCACTGTGATCTCACAAGTTGGCTCTGGGGAGGGTGGGTGTATGCATTCCTTACCCCTAACTTGTGAGAGGTAGAAATGGTATTTCCAATAGACCCTTGGCTCAAGAAAATCCTTTTCAAAAACAGGTTACACAGATACAAGAAAAAAACTAAGGTGAAAAGTATCAACGAAAAGAAGTACTGACCACAAAAAAGCAACACAATTAATAGCAAAAAAAAGGTATCAATTAAGCCATGAATCTATAAATGATGGAAAGAGGGGGGCAATCACATCTGGCTGAATAGTGGATAACTCAACCATAATCATTTTCTTGGTGACAAGTTAATACATATACAATACAGAACACATGCTAGTTTAAAATCAAAATTTTGAGAAGGCATGGGAAGCATATTATTAAGATGAACTCTGTTGTATTACACTGAGCCTATTGATACTGAGCCTTATTATACTTATATCTACACAGTACTTAATACACCTGTTCCTATGTGGGACACTAAGTCTAATATATACATTAACAATCTAATAAATGTAACATTAAAGTAAAATGATGTACAAAGTGGGCAACATTCTTAATACTTTGTACTCTTTATCAAAATATGTTTAGAGTCTCCAGTTATGGAGAGTTTGCAAAGTCAAAAATCAATACTAGACCTCACTACAATCGTCATCATAGCCATGTCGTCAACTCCTAGTGCGAAACAGACTTGGTGGCTACCTCTTCCATTCTTACTAGCAGAGGCTTTATCAACATTTAAAGCGTCATTGTACAAGTTCACAAGGCTTAAAATTTCCCGCAGTTAGACAACAATAAGCTGACAATATTACTACCCTTATACAAAATGGTCAACTATCAGATGGCGTGTAGCTACTCCTGACAATAACTTGGAGTAATAATACCCAGTCATCTTCCCTATTTGATGCAAGAGCCTGATCATCACCAGCATAATTTTGGTGTTGTATTCGCTAAGCACATATTCATTGCGAGAGACGATAGGTCTTCTTACATAACTTACTCCACAGATGCACCCTTCCCGTAAAAAATAAGAGATAGAACATCAACACTTTACCTTCTCAATGTTGTCCATCATTATTCCTTTGACTTCTGTGATTTGAGCCTTCAATTTAGACAGCTTGCTCATTTCATCAGGATGGTTCATACAGTATTCCATGTGCTCTTTAAGTTTTGGCCTAGTAATTCCAGAATAAATAAATCCAAATTAATTGGCTGATTTTGGACTCTATACTAAGTCTAGCTGCTACAAATATATTATAAATTGTAGGTGAAAAAAATTACATATACACACCCAAATTCTCTGTCAAGATTGTACGCAATGCTAAAACGATCCCCGAATAGATCATCATCTTCTTCATCACCATCAGCAAGAGGATGTGGATCGCCATCATTTTTGATACTTGAACCATAACGTTTCTTGAAATCATCCTTAACCCTTTCAAGAAACACAAACGGTACACTTCTTCCTGTTGGTTCATCAGCAACAACTAGGAAGACTACAAAATTGTGTTGGTAGCAAACTAGTCAGAATCCAGTTAACCAGAAATATATTATATACAACATAGAAAATGTAAGAAGAATGAATACCAAAGCCACTATCTAAAAGGAAGTTGAAGGTGTGACCGTCGCATGAGTATGTATACTTGCTACTATTTGAAGGGAGCTTCTGCAAGCACTGGACAGCAATGGTACTAAAGTTCCCTGAATAAGGTGTATGCTCAGCTAGAACAACAGTCCCCCTCGCAACAAAGCTATAAATCAAACCTTTTGGATTCATTTTCAATCACAACTTCAATTTGACCTGTAATTCAAAAAGAGCATTCTTAAATCCCTACCTAAGATATGCAAATATCTAACACAAAAAAAAAAATCAGTTTTTCCATGAGATTAGAGACTAGACTACCACATTCACCTTCACTGAATTTATAATGCTTCAAAATTGGAAAGGAAACGATTAACTCTATGAGGTGGCTCAAGGGGTTGTTGGGGACGAAGAAAGACACACAAAACGTAGACAACATATGAACCTCATCCGAAAAGAGAGACAAGAAAAGGTGGAGTTTTGGAAAGTCGTATAAGATTCAATCAATACAGGTGAGAATCCAATGAACTTTCTGGTGGTGTGTGCCTGCGGTGGGTACTAATTCACTTAAGTCTTACATTTCTGAGACCAAAAAGGAGCAGAGTAAGCACACAATTGTCATGGCTGCAGCTGTGGTGAGATTGACCAGCCAAACCAGAGTTGCATGCAAATATCCAACAAAAAAATGAACACACACACCAAAAGAAAAACTTTTTTTCAAGAGATTAGGGACTACAACATTCGCCTTTAACTAAATTGATTATGCTTCAAACTTGAACAAAAAAAAGTTCTTCAAGCATAATTTTTTTTGCATCTATCAACAAAAAAAAAAGGAACTCGCTTGTACTTACACCAAAGTCCTCAATTTCTAGAGTCTAAATGTGAGGGAAAATTAGGAAAAACATAATATAATACACAAAAACTCAAATATATAAAACGAACAGAGAGTCAAATCAAAAATATGAAACTACAATTTTCAAATCCGGATAACGAAGATCAAATTATCTACAATTAACTACCGTAGAAACACCAATATCATAGCAATTACCAATACTTCCGATCAGATCTTCGCCGACAAAGTTCAAAATAGAGAATTGCTACAAACAATCTGTGCCCAAAAAAATTACATAAACAAGAGAGAGAACGAGAGTACCTGAGATTGGAGAAATTGCGATTACTTAGTGTACACGACTGAAAATGGAGCTTTAGATTTAGCAGAACAGGGTGGGTGAGTGGGGGTGGGGTGGGGGATTTTGTCTTTAATAGCGATGGAGTCGAGGAGTTGAGGTTAAACTGTATTATGAATTGTGATTAGCAGTGTTAATTATGTGGTTTTGACTTTAATTAAACTGATTGAGCGGTTTACAAACGTAAGGTACGTTTTGGTAATTTCGTTTTTTTGTAAATATTATATTATTAATAATTTATTTCATATTAAATTAGATCGTTATATTTTGAAATTTACGCGTTATCCTCTTCATGCCAACTTGTGAAATTATATTGGATATTATGTTATAATAGTGTTCATACCTACCATGTCAACATCCGCTTAATATAATTTGCCTCTACCTCCTCACAAGACAAAGACATGAGTTAAATATGCATATACCGCACCTTTGTCAAATTTTTCGTGAAATCATATCATATATGTTGATATTGAACATTTATTCATGACGAGTACTAGAGTGTTTTGAGTCAAGTTTTGTACATCTCGAGTACTAGAGTTTGAGCAACATAGCTCAATAGTAATGTAAATAACAAGACACCAGCTCGTGAAATCACATCAGATATGTTGATGTTGCTGAACATTCATTCATGACGAGTACTAGAGTGTTTTGGTGAAATCACATCAGATATGTTGATGTTGCTGAACATTTATTCATGACAAGTACTAGAGTGTTTTGAGTCTAGTTCTGCACTTCTCGAGTACTAGAGTCCGAGCAACACAACTCAATAGTAATGTAAATAACCAGACATCACTAGTGAAATCACATCAGATATGTTGATGTTGTTGAACATTTATTCATGACGAGCACTATAGTGTTTGAACCAAGTTTTGCATAACTCGAATGCTAGAATCCGAGCAACATAGCTCAATAGTAATGTAAATAATTAGACACCAGCAATAACTACAAATTATTCTCACAGCAATTTGAAAATATTCGAGATTTGTATCTCAAATCCTCAAGTAGAGAACTAAAGCACATAGCCAACAGGAATGAGTTTTTAACCACAGAAAGCAGACAGTTATATTATAACAAACATAGCCACAAATGCAGCTTTTTAAAGGAACTGTTGAAGTTCAATTTTTTTTGGGTGCACTCAGCACTGAAAATGAGTTCAGTTTCAGTCTCGAAGAATAGCGTAAAACGTTTATGAAAACAATCACTAGACAGGGTTGGAATCTATAACAACATATTCCAACCATGAATTTTAGAATGGTTTATCTTCCACTTAACCAAAATCATCTACTGGTCTTAAGGTGGAAGATTCCTCCGAACAATCCATACGTTGTTCAAGGTTTCACACCGTTAATAGTTGGATCGAGACCTCGGGTTTCCTTAACATGATCCACATATTCACTGTACTGCATAGTAAATAATGTACTCTGGTATCGAGTTAGATGGATTTGCTTCCTCAATGATTCTGTTATAGGTCCATTATAACCTGCTTTGCGTATCAGTGAGTCAATTGCTTCTACAACAGTCCAACCTGGAGACAAAATTCAATAAGTTCATCTTGCAGCTCAACTAGTTCGACAAGCGCCAGAAAAACTTAAATAGACAATATGCACAACGTTCTGTGTCGGTGATAGGTAAGGGAGAAGAAAATTACCTTCATGAGCGGCCACCTCAGGTAGGTACGTGGCGTTTCTTCTTGTGTTATAGTTAGGGTCAGTAAATTCAATAATTATCCCATGCTTCCCTACCTGAATAAATCCATTACATTCTTGAGAACAAAATACTAATACAGCAAACCAAAAAGAGAGAAACAGTTGTGGCCGAGTGGTCAAAGTTGAGAAAAAGGGATGCAGGTAGATAAAAAATTTCTTATATGATTGTCAACAATGGCGAGGATTTGCACACTGACGAATCATGAGCATAGACCACCTTACGGAAAAGAACATACAGAGGGTGAATCATCTAAAAACCAATAAGAGAGTTGAGAAAATGTAAAATGATGACTGACATTTGATTTAAGAATTCGGATTCTCATGAGGGAGCAAATGAAGAAAAGAAGACTTTGTTCTAAGCTTCACGATACATGTTTAGGGAGTTATACAAGTTCAAAGGCAGATTTGATTGTCATGCTTGTGTAACAAATTTTCAATAGCCATCACCCAAACAAAACTAAACTCTACAATCCCATCCAAGGTCAGTATAACGTCTTAGAAACAAATAATCCAGGCAATGTGTCAACACCATTCTAAGAAGTGAAATCTGACAACCTAAATTATGGCAAAATTTGCTTCTTATTTGAATTCTTTTGGTGCTCATGAGTTTGATCCACAAAGCCATGACGTAATCACAAAAAGATATATGTCAAGCATACAAACATGTAAATTTCATCCATGATTTAAGAATCAGAGATTCAAAGTAAGTTGAAAAGCAGTACCTCCCAATCAAGGTAGTTAGCTGCAGTCTCATAATTAGTGAGAATTGAAACTGTACACTGTAAAGTAGGTAACTCTTTAGCCTGTATCGGAGGAAAACGACGGTCCCTGAGAGCACTGCAGATGAATTCAAATATGTAAATACGTAGATACAGTGTCATCAGATATAACATAAGTTTTTATTTAGGCCGTAACAAAATTTAAGAAAATAAAAGCAGCAAGCAATCACTTTCTTAAGAACCCAAGAGTGTGACAAACTTAAGGTTTCAAAGCAAGTCAGCACAAGGAAAAGGAAGTGTAACACGTCATTTATAATCAAACAGTGAAACCGAAGAGATTAAAGTGCAAAAGATCTCAAGATTCATTTATCTGCAAACTAACATACTTACTCATGAATATGGTACACTAACAGTATGAAATAGAATGCTTTCACACGCCCAATAATGTCCAATAAATTGTATATAGAAAATGTATCAAACATACACAAGCCAAACAACTAATGAAATCCTTCAAACAGTTTTGCCAACAATAATTGGCTTTGATTCAACAAATTCTTTGCCACATAATGAAGCTCAATTATCTTAATATCATTCCTATTTATTGGCTAACAAACATGAAATAGAATTGCAAAGAGTTATTAAGAAACGGTACTTCAAATATAAGAACTTCACTTGCAATTTACCTTGTCAGTGCATAATCCTTAAAACCATTAACAATGCAGCGAGCTTCCAGAGTGCCGATGCATCCGCGCAAACGAGGCTCCCCACCATTCACCACTTTCTTCCAAGTCACAAACAGCGGGCTGAAATGTAGATTGAGCATGAGAGCAACATCCAAACTATTTTCGTATTATTTTGCCATGTCATGAGTTACAAATCAAAGACTAAGAATGATATTAGCTTACAAAAAGGGACACCAAAAAATCCTTACACCGTCCAAAGCAGATGCTTTTTCCAACTTATTAAGACTATACTAAGAAAATTTTGTCATGAGCCAAAATACATAGACAGAACAAGCTTCGTGGAACAGACCTTCACTTGATGAAAGAAAAAGATGTTACAAGGAAGACTAACGATTAGAAATTTGGTGGTGGTGGTGGTGGTGGTGGGGTGGGGTGGGGTGGGGGAATACAAAGAAAGGGAAGCTTCCAATAGAAAAGGAATGCCCTACATAAAAATCTTATTTGAAAAAATGTTCTGATATAAAGGAAATGACAATTTTGAAAAGGCCATGACAAATCAACACTTACAAAGGGTAACAAGTGGCAATTGGAATGAAAGAAGCTAAAAATCACATCTTTTTTATCAGTAAAAGTTAGAATCACATCTTGTGAGCACATCATTGACAGATGGCACTAAACAACAAAATAAACAGGTAATTTTCCAGATTCAAGAACACAAAAGGATTGAATCAGCATTGACTCTTCCTATTCCCAGGCCTCAGCACCATCCAACCAAGAAAATAAATTGTTGAGTAACTTGTACAAAAGAATGAACTCATTCCAATCTAAAGATAGAGAAATTGCACATATCTTCTGAAGGGAATTTACACATTCCCCACAAACTATGCCACACAAGGGTAACAAAGATATGTTCACACATAGCAATAACAATTAGGAGTTCAGTCCCAACCAAGTCAGGGTCAGCTATATTAATCATTACTTCTTCGTTTAAACTCGACTCACATACATGCATAGCTATACATATCTCACAAACATATCACATTCACAAAAGGGTAATAAAGATATGCACACACATTGCAACAAAAACAACAATCAGGACTCAATCCCAACTCCCAATCAAGTTAGGGTCGGCTATATAAATCATCACTTCTTCGTCTAAGCTCAACATATATGGGTTTGCTCTAATGGTAAGCACACTCCACATCCAACTCTAAAAAGAAGCTCAACTCAAATACATGCATACAAAAATTCAAGACACCCCATCTACAAGAAAACAAAAAAAGACACAAACTTTATCAATATGGTTGTCTGTAATTTTAAGCTAAAACAAAGAGGAGCATAGAGAAAAATTAGCTTACTGTTCACCCTCATCAAAAGCAGGAGGAGGAGGTTGTTCCTTGTTGTAGTGAGACACCAATGTATCAAAACAATAAACAGCCATCTCCCTGTTTGCAGACACCATCTTTTTCCTCCCTGTTAAATTCAATCAAATTTCACACAAAACAAAGAATCGATCTTTCAATTATCAGTTAAACAAATCAATAGATCAAATTCCAGTCAAATTAAAGATTCTGAAAAAAGGGGGTTTTCCCTTTTTTCTATGTCCCTAACAAATCCTAAGCAGAATTGGATACAGATTACAGAATAAGAACAAAGCAAAGAGTCTTGTGAGTATTCTCTCCTCTTCCTTTTCCACTTTGGGCTCTTTTTTGAGTTTTCTTTTTTTTTTTTTTTTTTTGGCTGGTTCCCAAGAATTATTATTATATTATTATTTAGAGTAGTGGAAAAGCCAGTATTTTTTTGTTTTTTATTTTTTGCTTGGATAGAATAACTTAATATTTTAAAATTATTTTTTTGCTTTGTTAATTTCGTCATGGACCAACCTTCTAGAGAATAGCCAAAAAAGTACCCTCGATTGCTGGAAACAATCATATTTACGCAAAAGACTCGAAAGCAACGTGACAAACTTTTATTTCGTTTCGTACGTGAAATAAGAATAATTATTTTGTAGTTGAGGGTTCATTCAATCCCCCTCGATTGTTTGTATCAAGTATGTCCACATACTTTCGAAAATATTAATCCTAAGATCAGTTATTTTTAACGACGGACCAATAAATAAAAGCATATCTGACCATTTTCCATCTAAATACAACAGAACAAACTGAATTCAACACAAATATTCAGAATGAAATTGTTAAGGTAAATGATAGCAAGCACACAATAACTAAAAGGATTTATTGAAGTTTAATCTGAATCAGAATCATGTCTTCTTCTCTTCTCCTTGTCTTTCTTGTGTTTCTTCCTGTCATCTGAATCGCGGGTGTGCTTCCTCTTATCGTCAGAATCACGGGAACGTTTCCTCCTGTCATCTGAATCGCGGGAATGCTTCCTTCTATCATTTGTATCATGCAAATGTCGCTTATCTCTCCTCTCATCCTTTTCCCGTCTCTTCTCTTCTCGTCTCTTCTTCTTTTGGCTCCTTTCGTCCTCAGACTCTTCTTCATTCTGTAGGGGTGCAACAGGGAGACTTGCATTAATCTTTTCTACAGGCTCATCGATCGGATTAGATGGAAAAGCTGATGGTGAACTTGGTTCTTCCCAAGGCTTGGGCAATCTGCAGAATAAAGAAGAAACAAAGTCCTTTATTATTTTCTCTGACTCATAAT
The DNA here is from genome assembly GCF_036512215.1 of Solanum lycopersicum. NCBI lineage: Eukaryota > Viridiplantae > Streptophyta > Magnoliopsida > Solanales > Solanaceae > Solanum > Solanum lycopersicum. Next base: position 1,946,256 of record NC_090810.1, on the reverse strand, counting down.
TTTAGTTTAACTCTACAACCTTTCCATCTTCAAAGTCAAGCCCCTATTCCCCAACTAGCAATGAAATTCAGAGACGAGAGCGAGGAGAAAAGGTGAAACAAAATGACCCATAAGAACCACAAAAATCTAAAGAGAACATTCAATGCTAGTGAAATCAGTACTTACTTTGAGAAACCAAGACCATCCACCCGAGCAGCTTCAGAATGCCCTGCTCCCAAGTCTTCTGCAGTTGAACCTCTCTTCACAAGTTCAGACAACTCATGTTTGTCTAGCCGAGTACCTTGAGGACGTGTGGCACGCTTAGGAGCTAAGCCCAGAGCCTCCCTCATTGACTGCTCCTCCTCTTCTTTAATCCTACGTATTTCTTCTTTTGCTGCCTCCATATCCTTATCCTGGGATTTCTTATCACGGGTGTACCAATGAAGATCTTTCCCTGTACAAGGGGGAGAAAACACCACAGTAAGATGTAAAATATGCCACTAGTTAAGACTATGTAATGAAGAAATAAAATGTCCAGTACAACATACCCACATCTTGCCCCAGTAAAAAGCACCCGGGATCCCAGATAAAACATAGATTTAGTACCTCAGGATTCCAACATGTTATTAATGATTTAAAACCAATATTGGCTAGCTAGTTTTGTACAAATATGCATCTCCTCACACTCAGCAATATAATTACAGTCAGTCTACAAAGCAAGGCTGCAAAATCTGCTCCGAGAATACAAGATTAGCCAAAGGTGCAAATAGCACACATTAAGGACAAATAAGTAGAGTTCACTTGAGATTGTTTTATATTTTTTGCATCAACCTCCAGATGAAACGGTTCTTAAGCATGAAGCTAATGGTGAGTGAGGGTTTAAAAAGGAGACGAGGTAGACTTCAAATAACTTGGAGATGGGTAGCAATATGCAAAAGATTGTATGTATCATTAGAAGTTCTCTCTTGGTTTTTTCCAGTATTACCCAAGTACTGAGGTATTGCTGATTTTATAAACAAAATGCTACCTTTTTTAAAAAAAAAAAAAACTCACTACCTAAGGGCTTGGCCTCTTTGTGCTTCTTCGGCAGAAGAAGTCGTTTCTTCAAGCTCCCCTCACCTAAGTCACTTTAATCGACGAAGCGCTTGCTTTTCACAACGATGACCTAGACTTTGAATTGTTTGCATTTAGATACCATAATCTCGACCTAATATCACTTTAACTTCATTCTTATAAGAGCTAAACTTCCTGTGCGTGTATTCTCTCTAATTTCTACTCGTCTGGAAACCCTCAATCACTTGAGTGCCTCTTCACAGCTTCAATTTTTCGTCTTGCTAGTCTCATCAATTGACACAATATCATCAGCAGGTACATGTGACTTCAAACATCATCCTATAAGCTATTGTTTATCTCATCCAACATTAACATGATTAAATTCAAGCTCACAGAAGATCCTTGGTTTAAACCTACAATTGTACTAAACTCCTTACTTACCTGTTTAAAAAAAATAGTGAACTCCTTTATATTTCCTCCTACTGTTCTCACACATCTGGTGGCTCCTTTCTACATGCTTTTCATGACATTAACATACTCGATGTGAATCGTTCATCCTGAAGTATACTTACTTTAGCATTCTATCACATACTTGACTGAACAACTATACTTGATCAAAAAAAATACAACATACAACCACAACTTCCGGCAAAATCTATAACGTATGGCGAATGGTAATAGATAACATAATTTTAGCTCTGAACTTGGGCCAGCAAATAAAAAAACACCATGAAGTACTTCATGTTGCAGCTTATTGGGACACTTCGTGGATATACTACTTTTTCATATCTCTTCAGAAAAAGAAAAAAGAAAGAGAAGCTCTTATACATTGGGATCAACATACATACCATTCTTTAATTTACAATGCACACAAACTACTAATGCAGAATTAGCATGTGCCTTGCGGAAAACAGAAGAAGCAATATGTTTCTCATCGACTATTGACCAAAGAAAGATTGATATGTTTCTTATCGAGTAATTTCCAGCAATTGCAATTGTGATACATAATTTGAGAACAAGAATATATACCTTTCTGCCATCTCCCAACTGCTGCTTTGATACTATGGCCAATATAATTTTCTCGATGTTTATCAACCTTCACATCATCCCAACTAAATTCTGTTGCAGCAAAAAAATTATACATTAGGAACACCACAAAATAGGACAAATGTATAGCAGCTAGATTCTTCAGAAAAGATAACAAGGAAGAACCTCCTATCCCATTTACAAAAAAACTTCATTAAGCGTGTCTGATCTAGAAAGCATCATAATTCAATATTCTTTTCTGAGAAAAGTAAGTATAATCATTGACTCTAGGAACAGCAAGAATGCAGACCAGATCTAGTTGCATTAATTAATATGAACTAATTTGTAGGAGCACATGCAGGATTCACCCTATACAAGCAGCAAGACCGGAAACCTCTCGAATCTAACAAAATGGAAATATGACCTTCTTTATCAAACAAATATAAACATGGACTTGCAAAATACAAACATCAAATTATCAGAAAACAAGCATGCGTTGAACATTGTCCCTAGAACCCAACCTTACTCTCCTCCTTCACATATCCTCTAACTTCACCCAAAACTTAAACATAAGATAATGGTTGCAGCAGCTCTCTTCTTTGTCATTTTTATAACAGGTAAAAACAGGACCAATATTTTCCCACTTTTCCTTTTTGGAGCAGCAAACTCTCTGCCTGTATCATTTCTTCTTCTTTTATCATTTAAAAAATCTGGTCATGTAACCCTTAACATAATGTTCCTACACCACAAAACTACTACAATATCCTTCATAATATTAAAACCTCAACCTGATGTATGACCCACCGAGCTAGACAAGCTGAATTTACAAACTCATACCTCCTCCAACTTTTTCCCCAACTTCCTCGGATCGAAAGCATAGTAACAGTAATTGTTGTTATTTATAACTCCTAATAAAACTTTCCCATTCCAATCCTACTAAATAACAACAACATACCCAATATAATCCATTACACTACAAGTGAGGTCTGAGGAGGATGGTCTGTACGCAGCCTTACCCCTGAGAGATCATTTCCGATAGACCTTCGGCTCGAGAAAGCATATAAAAAATCAAGAGCAACTACAATAATGAAAAAGTCATGTAGCAACAACAAATCATACAAGTATAACTAAAGCAAAGGAAACAACAGAGAAATTGATAAGATAAGAGAAACTAGCAATACTCGACTACCTACTAATTCTCTACCTTAATTCCTCGACCTCCATATAGAAAATCATATCTAATCCTCAACGAGTGCTAGGTTAACAACAACAACTTGAATAATCTCAACTTCAATTCAATACTTAATAAGAAAAACCTCGATCTATGTTCGAGTATTAGCAATTCTCTCAAATTTTAACCATATGTAACCAAATTACACTAACAATTGATAAAACGTAATACTACAAGAAGAACAAAAACAACGAAACCCTAGATTAACAGATACGAGCAAAGAAAGCTTACGATCTCGGCCGCCACGAACGCCGCCTCTAGTAGGATGATACATCGTTTGCCCCTTCTTCTCCTCTCTAAACTCAGATTTTGAATTTCACAAATGAACTCAAAATTGAGGTGTTGAAAACGGAGAACACAGAATGACAGATATGGTCCTTATTACTCTTTAGGCTTAAGGCTCCGGAAAAATATAGTATAAAATTAATATTTAATATTTGTAATAATGTATATATTTTAATTTATAAATTGAAAATATATTATTTATAGAAACATAGTTCATTAATACGATGAAAAAAGACGTGTAAATTGTGAGATTGTAATATCTTCAATTATACTAATTCATGATTGAAAATCTTTTACGTTATTATAAATAAAGTATATAGCAAAAAGTGTATTTAACACAAACAAATTACTCCTAATAATTAGTACTAGTATACAAAATTAATGCATACCTATTATATTGTTTTAATAATTCTAACAAATAATTCATTTAATAGAATGTATCAGGGAAAAAATAATATATTCATTAATATTAATTGACTTCATGTATTATATATCATATAATTAATATATAAGAAAAATCATGTTAGTAATATTATAAGAAAAAAGACATAAAATGAACACTTGAAGTTATCTCGAATTTTGAAAAAATACTTTAATTATACAAGTGTTTTATTACCCTACAAAACTTTTAAGTAACTTTGTAAATAGACTATTCTGATCCCTTTTTCCTTGTGTTTGTTTACACACAAATAAAACTCGTGAATAGAAACTTTTACTTTCAAAAACGAATTAAAAAATGTCAAACGTCAATTTTTTTTATTATTTAGTTACGTGTACTTTAAATACATCATCTTCCCCAATTTTACGTCTTTTTGTTCTTGTTATGGCTTAACACTCCCTTGTGCAGGTCAGGGGAATCAGAAAACAACAATTCCAATGAGCCCCTAAAAACTGATACTAAAGTTTTAATACTATTATATGGAGATGGGTTGTTTTCCGCTCATTCACACATTTTATCGATAGATGAGTAGCCTTTAGCTCTTAAGGATGATGAAATTTATTCGATGCGAAGTTTTTTAATTTTGTACCAAAAGGTTGTCAAATAAAACAAGTTTCTCACGTCCTAACATACCTAATAGTAAAAACTTATTCAAATGGATGAAAGAATCATAATACCGGCAATGGAGCTCCGGCGAAATTTTCAGGCAACGAGCAATGCTAAAATGAGCACCATAATAAACTTAACATAACAAAAAACCCAATCTGTAAGCTTCCTAACAATTCGAATTTCCAATTTAGGGCTAATAATAAGCAAATTGGGGAAGTCTTAGGTGATGAAATTTAGATTCAAATTTTGGACGATTCTCAAAAATTGTCTAACAAAAATTTAAATCAAGTTTATACTTGAAGTTGCAAGATTTTGGACGATTCTCAAAAATTGTCTAACAAAAATTTAAATCAAGTTTATACTTGAAGTTGCAAGCTCAATATTTGGGTCCGGTTAAATCCGTATTTTATTAATATTAAATTAAAAAAATTAACTAAAAAGAGAGTGCATCACACACATTTAAAATCCGAAATTGATGAGAAAATCGGGCAAAATGATCTATTTATAAAGGTATTTAAAAATTTTGTGAGATAATTAAACACTCACATAGTCAAAATATCTTTCTAAAAATTCGAAACAAATTCAAATATATCTTTTCTCATATTTCAAATTACAGAAATTTTTATATATGGTTAAAGACACAAGGTACAATATACACTATGCATTGGAGAACGTTCGCATCCTTTCCACCAAATTCTTGGAGAATATTTTTTAAAAACAAATATACAATTTCATAGTTATTTTTAAAATACCAAATTAAACACTATAGATAACTAATAAAAATATAGAAAAATTAATCAATAAAGTAAATTTGTACTATTTTAATTATTTATCATAGCTATAGTTGCTATAATTATAATTCGCGGCTAACATTACACATTAAATATATAGGCTGATTTCGAATTTTTATAATTAATCATGTTTGTATATGTATAATTTGTCATAATACATACATATATATAATATGCAATTATTTAACCTATATACATATAAAATTCATCTCTCTCTTACTCTATGTCATACCTCCCAATTTCGCTTGTCTCTCTCCACTCTCTGCCATCTCTCGCTTGTCTCTCTCCTCCCTCTTCCAATCTCGCTCGCCATATATACAAATACATATGTATAATATACAATTATCTAACCGATTAACATATACAATTCACCTTTCTTCAATTTTTTTCTCTTCTCTCTCCTCCATATAAATTGTAATTATCAAACTATAATTATTAAAAATAAGCTATTTTTAAGTGATTATATATAAAAGTTATCAATATTAAAACTATTTCCGATAACTATATAATTTTCCCTTTCAATTTATCTAAAAGTTCATTAATTAGGGCCCGTTTGGATGGGCTTAATAAAAACAGCTTTAAAAAAGTATTTTTGAAAGTGCTGAAACTTATTTTTAAAATAAGCAGTTATGCGTTTGGATAAAAGTGCTGAAGTTGCTATGCCAAACGTGAAAAGAGAAAAATAGAAGAAAGAGATATTAGGGTTATGTGGATAATTTGGAGATTGTATAAAAATATTAACGATAGAAAAATAAAAATATGGTCAACTTAAAACAGCTTATAAGCTAAAAAAAAAGCACTCTTACCCCAACTTTTAACTTTTGACTTAAAATAAGTTTTTTTAACTTAAAATAAGTTATTTTAAATATTGTTAAACAGTTAAATAAATTAAAAATCAGCTTTTAATTCAGTTTGACCAGCTTTTAAGCTGAGCCAAATAGACTCTTAGATGTGAGCCCTGTAGCCTCAGTACGTGGCAACAAAATCCGTGAGAGCGCAGAATCAGCTGGAACCTTCAAAGTGATTTCTTTTTATATATAAATTACAGTCACCTCTCTGTTAAAAAAATATAATCCGCAGAATATGGCAATGAGATCTGTCGTTTCAAGCAGTGGAGTCCGTCGTTTAATGGAAGGTGGTGGAAGATCATCGGCTTCCGGTCTTCGTTACTTTTCCGATAGCAAAGGTCGAATTCTCAGCGAAGAAGAACGTGCTAAAGAGACTGTTTACATTCAGGTCGTATATATTTTTTCATTCGATTTCATTTTTATGTGTTACGTTAGCATCGAGTGTTTACGAGATATGGATAAATAGAAATTGAATTGAGATGTTTTAGATGTGTGATTTTGAAGTTTTGAGTACTTATTTATTGAATTGTTGTTTTTTGGGGGAAATAGAAAATGGAAAGAGAGAGAATGGAGAAGGCGAGGAAGAAAGCTGAAAAGGAGAGAGCTGAGAGAGAGAAAGCTGATAAGGTATGTATTGTTTCAGATGGAATGTTATAATGTTTTCGATTTGATCAATTTTCGCGCATTTCGACTAATTTCACAGATTTGTAGACATAATTTTGGAACTTTTATTCTCAACTATCATTGTTTTTGTTTTTTTGCTTTAACAGAAGGGTGAAGAAGAGGCTCATAAGAACTGATTTTGCTACCAGGTATTGCTGATAGAAATAATGTTTGTGCGTCGTTCCTCGACGGACTTGTCTTTATACAGGTTTAATTAGAACAATATCCTTATAATAGTCTTTCCATGTTGTGTTTGATGCTTGTAAACTTGCTATTTTCGAGATCGTTTTCTTTGGTCTTAGTAATTTGTTGCTTATTAAGATGATTTGTGGTTGTTAAACAAGGTTCTTAGCAAGATATATATCGTCAAATATTCAATATAATTTCATGAGATCTGGTTTCATTCAAATGTATATAACACAAAGAATGCATCCTTCCTTTTTTCCTGACTCAACAACATAGCACAACCTTGGCAAGATATTGGGAGTCCATTGTTTCTTAGGATTAACTTCTGAGGTAAGTCACTCAATTGAAGGTAAATTATCACTCTTAGTTATCTGAGGTTTTAACCAAACTAAGTCATTATATAAAGTCATTCACCAAAATAATATATTTTTTAAAAATTTTACAAAACTAGTATAAACGTATTTCACGGTAACGTTTTAGAATATATTTTATTTTTTAAAAGTTGATGGCGTCAGATTTATATATGTTACTCACAGTAACGTTTTACTTCTAAAACGTTACTGAAAATAACGTTTTAGGAGTAAAACGTTACTTACAATAACATATATCAATCTAATGCTGTTAGTTTTTAAAAAATAAAATATACCCTAAAACGTTACCGTGAAATACGTTTATACTAGTTTTGTAAAATTTTAGAAAAATGTACTACTTTGGTAAATTGTTTTGTATAATGGCTTAGTTTGATTAAAAATTCTAGTTATCTTGTAAGTAAAATCCGAAAAGGATAACTTATACGTAATTTAGCCCTTACCTTATGGTGGTAGAAATGTATAGAAAATTATTTTCAATAGACCCTCGTGAAACATATAGGACGGAGAAGAGCTTAGAAGAATGCAATGGATGGGGAAAACATGTAGGCGCGCTAACACCATGTATCATAATATTCAAAATGTATCATAATATTCGAAACTTGTGCTACTTCATTCCAGCAAAGAAACAGGTTTTCAAAGAAGAAAAAAGGCCTCGAAAAGGCAAAACTTAAACTAGTTGCCTAAAGGACTGAATAACAACAGTAAAATCGCTAAGCAATTGTTGGCATTGTTGGCCTGATCTCAAATCCTTCAACAATAAGCCCTCCTTTTGCATGAAAATCAGGTATCACATCTTCAATTGTAAACTCTATGCAATCATCTTCATTTTCAGTCGAAAAATTACCCAATTCTAACTCGAACCAGCCACCATCTCTAAGTTTCGGAACTGGTTTATGATCAAGCTCCATGTTACTAGGATGATCCGGATTCAAAGAAGCGAACCGCACGTTTGCAGATTTGTCACCAATAAATTCAACTGAAATCTCCACTTTTCTATCATCAAACCCATAAGAATAATAATCTTCTAACTTGTAAACAAGGTAAGCTGTGTAGGATGTCAATGGTGATAGAACCCCAGCTCTTATTGTTCCCAAAATTTGAAACCACCATAGAAGCTCCAGCTTAGCTACCTCCGGAAATCTGCTTTCACAATCAATAAGGAGAAAACATAGATAGCTCTAATTCTCGACTTCAAAATCTTCATTTTAAATTCAACAGCAATAACAACATATTCGGGTTAATCTATCAAGTGGGATTGAGAGAGGGTAGTATTGTCTTACTTTTAGGGTAGACAGATTGTTTCAAACCAACCCTTATGTCACGTCACAAATTTTACATTCGGATAGGGGCCTAGCGTTGTAGACAGGTTTCTACAATACTCTAGAAGCGTTTAGACATTTCAAGAAGGCTATGAAATTTCTTAGAATTCTCTAGAATGTCACAGAAAATATCTTGGAAGAACTTGAAATATCCTAGAACATGTAGAGAGTTCCATTGAGAAGCAAAGTGTAACTATCGAGGAGACTTGTAAAGTAAATTTTATTTGCATTAACTGCTATGTTTTAGTATATATAAATAGGTAGAGTATTCATTTGTAGATCATTCAACTTGGCTCTCTTGTTTTTTTCAAGTCTTTCTTTGCATTCTCTTAGTGATTTTAGTATTAAAAGCTTACTTGAGCTTACAAGATCTTGAAAGATTAGTGACTAAGTTGTCAGGTGCCGCACGAGTCTTTAGTAAGACTCTAAGTACGTGACACTTAGCTCAAAAAAAAGTAATAAACATTCACATTACTAAAACTCTAAATCCTTGACACCTAGCTTAAAAAAGAAGCAATCGCATCAACATATATGCAGGGTAATAGTGAACCTGGACTCTGGTACAGAAATCCATTTCCAATGTTCTAGCGGATCACCCCATGATATGATAAGATCTCTTGCACCTAAGAAGTAGCATTTCTTTCCCGTCCATTTATCTAATGAGAAACTCTGTTGTACAACATACAGTAAGTAGAAAGATTATAGATGAAAGATAGTAAGGTAACAATATAAAAACTAGACATGTTGCTCATAACAATGAAATAATAATAAAGATATGCGCAACAAAGCAACAGTTGATTTTGAGGTTTCAACAAAGCAATAGTTGATTTTGAGGTTTCAACAAAGCAACAGTTGATTTGAGGATTAAATAACTATTAATATCAAATTTAATTATAGTTTTCTTCCCAAGGAAAACTCGAAGATGGTAAAGAATTATGACTAATGTGCATGATTTTGTGGTTGCGAGTCAACAATTAAGCAAAAAATGACGAGCATATATAATGTTTTTGGATTCAGTATTTCAGATTAGCAAATGACAACAATTTTTCACTCTCAATGGGAAATGAAACTTAGATCACAATGTGAATCTACTTATGAGTGGAATTTCTTTGACAAGCAAATTCCCAAAAAAAACAACAAACTAGTCAAAGGTTGAATTCCCCATGAATGAACACAGACATTTGCAAGGAAAAGAATACAAATGTTGCTATTCAGATCTACTATCTTAGATTACCAGAGACTCGATGATTTCCATTTTGTTACCTTGCGACCTTCATCAATTAAGAGTGGATGATCGACGAGATAAACATAGACATCTTTGAGTGATTGGAAATTGGGGATTGGAGTCTCTGATTTAGCGATGATGGACAGATAATCGGACGGCAGGAACTTTGCCCAAACAGAATCAGAATCGGCGGTTAAATGGAGAAACTTAGAGATTAAGGAAAAGCGACAAACGTCCGACGGGCTTGTAAAGGTGAAGATCGTGACGATACATTCCTCCGGTAGCATGGATAGACGATCATTACTTTCATTTTCGATTTTCTTTTTCTCCATTGAGTGTGTTTTGCTGTCACATATCATGCTATTTATAGTAAATATTTGTTTTTCCTTACCGATTAAGTTTTGTAAATGGATAAGAAATAAGTTATTTATATATTAAATATTTTTTTTTCTTACCGATTAAGTTTTGTAGTTGGATAAGAAATAAGTTATTTGTATATTATTTTTTTATAATTTTTTTTCCTTGGTGGTTAAGTTTAACAACGAGATAAAAGTTTGTTAACGGGATAAGAAATAAGATGTGCATATACTAATTTTTCTAGGGATAATGCCCAATTACCCCCTCAACTTGTGCCCGAAATTTCAGAGACACACTTCTACTATACTAAGGTCCTATTACCCCCTTGAACTTATTTTATTAATAATTTTTTATCCCTTTTTAGCTTACGCGGCACTATCTTGTGGGCCCAACGACGGATGACTTTTTTTTGAACTAGTGCCACGTAGGCTAAAAAGGGGTAGAAAATTACATATAAAATAAGTTCAGGGGTAATAGAACCTTAATATAGTATAAGTGTGTCTATGGGATTTCGGACATAGGTTGAGGGGGTACTTGGGTATTTTCCCATTTTTCTATAATTATTTTCCTTCCTGGTTTAGTTTCTTAATGCGGATAAGAAATAAGTTATGCGTATATTAACTTCTCAATAATATATATTTCCTCGCTTTAGAAATAGTTGTTTATTATACTTTAAAAATATTTGTTTTATAATACTTGTTCAATTTGAAAAATTAAAAAGTAATTTACTCTGTGTTATTTTATTCTTATTATTAAAAATTAGTTGTCATATAACATTTTTCATATCATTAAATTTAATGTGGTCAAATGGTAATACACTAATAATGTTACTTTTATTATTTATGTATCAAGTCAATAATGGACAATAATCATTCAATAAAGGGAGTATTATGTTTGCTTTGCTTCGTGGTTAATGCAGACATTGGAATTTGTGGACTCCGACATTAGCAGACCTTGAAAATTTGTGGAATTTTGTAAGTTATAAGCCGGTGTCCAATTTTAATTAGGATTCTACAAGGTATTTCTAGTTAAAATTTTTGAAGACTATTCAATTCTATACTTTAGTTCATGCCGATTGAAAAGGTACTGTATTACTCAAAGAGGCATTTTAATATTCAATTAATTCTTAAAATATTCCTAAAGATATAAAAGTTAGTCATCCTTGTTCAAGAAACAATCCCTTAATGACCCAGACTCTTGAATCATGAATCTTATGAGAAAGTTATCAAGGGCTGGGCCCTCGAATCATGAATCTTATGAGAAAGTTATCAAGGGACGGTAGAAATCTCACATCTAAGATTTGAAAAATAAAGAATTGTATTGATAGTATTGATAATATTAATCAATATTGATATACTGATAGTATTGATATGTTGATCAATGTTGGTAGTATTGATGAATAGTATATTAACATACTCCGTATATAAGAGAGAATTGTAGAGTCCTATTATAATACCATACTATAATACTAATATTGCAATCATTAATAATATAAAATCCTAACAATACAGTAATTTTAATAGTAATTCTAGTCGTAATATAATCCTAATCATACTATAATTAAAGACGAAATATAATCTTAATGAATATAATTAGTTTAATCCTAATGTAACTATAAGTCTACATTAGTGATGTAACCTCATCGGTCAGTTTCGTTGGACATGTTCCTTTGACATGTTTCAATCATCAGCACTTAGATAGGTCAGTTATAGCTGTTGCTTTGACATGTTCCAATCGTTAGTTTTCTTCTTCTTCAACAGGGATTAACTTGTATGTACTCACAATCCTGATGAATAAAATATGTTTCTCCATATTCTATTTGTGATTGTAATTAATTTTTCTGTCACATACAAATCTTGTTGCAACAACTAACTTTTAGAAGTAGATAAAAGATAAGTTATGCATATATTAATTATAATTTATAGGATGTTCGATAAGTGTAGATAGAAATAAGTTGTATAAGAGAGGTTTATTCTTTCTTAGCGGCCGTTTAGAGAGTTTTGTTTATTGAAAGATATTCTCTTTACAATTTATGTGCTTTTAATTAGTTTTTACTTAACTCAATCCAGCCATCGTCTCTAAGTTTAGGAACTGGATTATCAGGGTCAAGTGAATCAACATCTTCGAGAGCATCACAATCAATTCCAGAATAATTACAATACTCCCAAATAAACCATTCATAAGGAGAAAACATAGATAGCATCGTTTCAACTACAAATTTTTCATTTTAAATTCTTCAACAACTCTCAAACGGGGTCTAGAGAGGAGGGTGGTATTTATACAGACCTAACTCTTACTTTAGTGGGGTAGAGAGATTGTTTTAAGAAGACTCTCATCTCTAAAAGGACAAAGCAGGGTTGCAAGAAAATATGATACTAAAATAGTTAAATATTGACACAAGCTTTAATTATATATAATAAGGTAATGGCGAACCTGGACTCTGGTACAGAAATCTATTGCCAAACGTCAGGTGTATCACTCTGTACTATATTAAGATCTCTTGCACCTAAGAAGTAAGAAAGTCTGTTGTACAACAACATATATACAGTAAGCAGACGTATATGAAAAACAACAAGGTTTAACAAGATGAAAACTAGACATGTTTGCCCATACGAACATTTTACAAAATAAAGATATGAGCAACAAAGCAGCAGTTGCTTTAGAGATACGAGCATAAATTATGACGTGCTTAATTGCTCTTAATTATAGCCTTCTGGTAACGAATTATGACTAGTTTTGTGGTTGCAAGTCGACAATTGACGCAAAAAATGACAAGCGTATACAATTCTCCATGAATGAATATGACATTTGCAAGGAAGATGATAGAATTGTTGATATTCAGATCTACTATCAACTTAGATAACAAGTAACTAGATAAATAGCAGTAAAAGTTAGAATGATTTTCATTTTTTTTTTTACCTTGCGACCTTCATCATCAATTATCGGCGAGATAAACATAGGCATCCTTGAGTGATCGAAAATCGGGGATTGGAGTCTGTGATTTGGCGATGATGGATAGATAATCGGACTGCAGGAACTTTGCCCAGACGGAATCAGAATTGGTGGCGGAATGGAGATATGTGGAGACTAAGGAAAAGCGGCAAACGTCCGGTGGGCTCGTAAAGGCAAAGATCTCGGCGATACATCCCTCCGACAGCATGGACAGACAAGTATTACTACTCTCATTTTTCTTGCTCTGTTCTTTCTCCATTGATTGTGTTTTGCCGTTACACTTCCTGCTACTGATATTCATAATTGATATTTGTTTTTTTCTTAATAGTTAAGTTTTGTAGCAAAGATAAGAAATAAGTTATTCCTATATTTATTTTTTTCGTAATTTTTTCCCTTCGTGGTAAGTTTAGTAATGAGACAAGAAATAAGTTGTGCATTTATTAATTTTTCTATTTTCTTTTCTTTCGTGGTTAAGTTTAATAACAAGATAAAGAAATAAGTTATGTATATACTATTTTTCAACAATGTATATTCCCTTCTCATGAAAATAGTTAGTCTAATTTAGAAAATCGAGAAATAATAAAGTCAAAGGATAACATAGTAATATTAATTACTCTTATTATTTATTATTTTGCAAAGGATGTGTCAAGTCAATAGTGGACAACTATTATTTGATAGATGGGAGTATTATGTCTGCTCTTTCTTCGTGGTTTATGTAGACATTGAAAATCTCTGACTCTAACAATAGTAGAGTTCGAAAATTTGTGGAAGTTTGTAAGTTGCGAGACGTGCTCAACAAGGTACATACTTCACCATTCGACTCAAGTTTGTATTGAGAGAAGGTTAATGCCAGGAATGTTTTTGTTAAACGGAAGGGCAAGTGTAGTTCAATAGTTAGATCGTAGAGCATTTTTGAATCAAAATATAATTTAAGGGTATATTTAAACTATTTTGAATAGCCTAAGGGTAGTTTTGACCCTTTTCCGTAGTCATCTATGTGGAGGTGAGGTATGCTTGGTGTTTACAACTGGCATCCATGCGGCGTCTATGTGACATTTAACACACACATGGATACTTATGTTAACTAGAAGGGTAGGTGTGGACCTATATTTGAGGGGAAGGGTATTTTGAGGTGAAAGATATTTTGAAGCTATTTCGGATATTGTTACATTTTTTTTATGTATTGGTCATATATTACATAATATCAAACTCCTTAACTTTCATGTTCAATATATTGTCTTACAAATGGAATCTAGACCATAAGGGTTCCTTCACAAGATTCATTCACATAAATTAATCTGGAAAAAAACATTTTCGATGAACAACATGTGAATATTCCTATACTACCTCTTGTTGGTTCCGAGCAACAAACCAAGTATTTGTTTCTTAGCAATGTATATAATATACTGTTAAATAGTTTCATTCAAGTAACATATTTTAGCTACCTTTCCAGCAGTGTTATCATATTTGGGGCTCAAACCCGAAATGCAAAGGTACTTTAGCATGGTCCTAACCATTGAGCTTTCAATCTTTATTGTGTCACGGTTATTTAACAGTTGGTATAACAAGTGTGACTAAGAATTTTGTCAAAACAATAGAAGACTCTTTCTTTTTCATCATGGCAGCTTTTTGAATAATTCTTGAAACAACCAAGAAATAAAAAACTAAGGTTAGGTAAAGTAGAAAGTATCAAAGAAAGCTATGTTATTAAATTTGCAATAAATAAAATTCATACATTTGATTGAATTTCTCAATACAAATATAGAGTTTATTGTATTTAATATCCTAAATTCACCCGTATTATTTAATAATACATGATAATGAGCAACTATATTTATCGATTAGACATGTATAATCACAATTTTGCTTCACTTAGAGTCAATATTCTTTGGAAATAGTTTCTCTATCTCTATCTAGCTAGTAGCGGAAAGTCTATTAACAATTTACTTTTCCTAGACAGCACTCGTAAGATTTCACTATTGTTGTAGTTGTTGCTATATGGTCACAAATTTGATGGATTTCTAAAAAACTAATCCACTAATATTTTACCATGCCATTAATAAAAACAGATTATATGGCTTCTAGTGATGATATATTACTAATATTATGCATGAGTATTTCCTTTACTACTTCATGTCCCTAGCAATTCTTTTAAATAAAATCATTTGATATAATAAATTCATTCCAAAGCTCATTTCCAGCCTTTTCGTATAAAAATATAACGATCTCATCCATCCCACCACATTTACTAAGCACGGCGCCTCTCAACTTTCTATCAAATTTTGTTTCTGGTAAACTTACACATTCAATTTAATTCAAAATTGAATAATTCTTGAAACTTTATTGAAATCAGTTGATAATATATACCCTACAATATTAAAAATTGCTCAATTGAATGAATCATTTGACTTTGTCAGCCACTAACTCATTCAATTTTAAGTCCATATAATACAATAATTTTGGTATGCTACTTATAAACACACTATAAATTGAACATGTTAACCATCAAAAGAAATTAACAACTTAGAAAGAAAAAAGTTCATCAAAACAAAAGAATCAAACATGGCCTGGATTTTCACTAAATCTTCCTTATTGCTTCTAATTTCAATTTTTACAATTGTCATATCCACAACAACACTAGCAAGTGATCCAGACATCCTTTTAGATTTCACATCCCCTGAAAATCAAACCTCTGTTGATGGCAATTACTTCACATACACCGCGATGCGCGGTATATTTCAAAAGTCAGTAGATAAATGTACTACAACAAAGGCTACAAAGGCAGAGTTTCCAGTTCTTAATGGTCAAGGTGTGTCACTAGCTGTGCTTCAGTTCCCTCCAGGTTCTGTGAACCCGCCTCACTACCATTCTCGCGCTACTGGACTCTTTCTCCTCCTGGAAGGCGTATTAGAGGTTGGTTTTGTCGATACAAAGGGTGTTCTGTATACTCAGAGGCTAAAAACAGGGGATATTTTTCTGTTTCCTAAAGGATTACAACATTATCAGTATAATTTTGATCATAAGAGAAAAGCAGTTGGTGTAGCTGCTCTTGGTAGTGCTAGTCCTGGCACTGTTACATTGCCAACATCAATTTTCAATAGTGGAATCAGTGAATTGGTACTTGCTAAGTCTTTTAAGACAGATGTTAAAACGATTAAAAAGATCAAAGAAGCAACCACAACACCTTGATATCACTCTCCAGGTTGTCAAATGCTGATTCAGGATTTAAAATTTGGTATGTTTATTGTGATGTAAACTTATGGGCTCAAATCTAGTATTTCTTGATACATTTCTATACACCATGTCAAAAGTTTACAAGTTCAGATTAATCTGTAGTCAAAAAGGCAACATTTGTTCCCACACATTGTACTACTATCATTTTTTAAGAGTGTATTTGCTGTTTTAGTATAGTCAAGTATCGAACATATTAGATCAAGAAAATTGCTTTCTTTTATTTTTTTTGTAGTGTTTTTGTAAGTGTTGAAACTTTTGTTTTGGAGAGAATTATTTGGTAGTTTGTTATGGTTTTACATCAACAAAACCTACTTTAAAGCTAAGAGTCTTCCGAAAACAAGCTCTCTGGAGGTAAAAGTAAGATTCGAACGCTCTATACTCCCACGATTTTATCTGTGAAATTACACTGGATATGTTATTGTAAAACCTACTTTGGTTCCAAAGTGTTAAATGTGTTATGGCTTACGGTCTACATATATTTATCAGCAAGTTGTTGACAAAGTCATATGTTGACTTCCATAGCAAAGAGATAAGAGGGGGGAAGAGGGATCAAGAGAAGAAAAGTACACAATTGATGGGTTGACTTCCATAGGAGTCAGAATGCATATACAGACCTCACTTATAGGATTACACCGAGTTCAATTACTAGTAACTACCAATCACTATAACAATTGACGTGACCGAGTTCAATTACTCGTAACTACCAATCACTATAACAATTGACGTGTTGGTCTTTCTACCATTCTTCGCTTAAACACCAAGCTTTTATTTGTGACAAGTGTTAACCAGTGGTATGCCTCTACCCACACATCACGTGTTGCACTTTTATCGATAGATTTTTTTTAAAAAGTCAATACTAGCATGCAAACAGTGACATCAGAGTTGCTAGCTTTCAATTTACTGGGCAATACCAAGATAAATTAATGAATACATACTCCATCTCAAGCAATATACTGACAGATACATACACTACACTCAACTATTTTACATAGATGTGTGTCTAAAAGATCCATTGTGCCAGTCAAAGTCAATCCATTTATTAGCAGTGTTTCAGGTTTGAAAAAGTAATTTTAACAAAAAGAAAGAATAGCAGTCTTGACTTTCACTAGCAGCAGCAGCAATTGCTGACCATCTATTATCACTAAAACGTGGCATGAATCCAGATTAATCGAGACTAATCAAACACCGGCTGATAAATCGGAAAAAAATACTATTGGTGTGTGGTAGTTCTTGAGCAAAGCATACAAAAGCAATATAGTGTTCAAAGGAGAATTGATCTTTTAGGCCACTTATAATTTTATTTTTAGTTTTCTTGATCTGAGAGTCCTCGAAAACAACTCTCTATCCGCTAAAGGCAGGATAAGGTCTACGTACACGCAATATGGGTATGTCGTTCAAATCATTAGTTGTTCCTTCTTTCTCCAAATAACCCAATGGTGTCTTTTGTACCTCAAACAGACAGGTTAACTATCAGTAATTCTTTCTTCTGGTGACTTAAACAGTGAAAACATAAAATCAAAGTAAGGATCTCTAGAACGACGCAGGATTCCATAAGTAGAAACACATAAATTTCAGATCTTTGCGTCCAAATCATTAGCCTACGAAGGCACTATTATCAACTTGATGAAATGAAAGAACAATCACCAACCACTACAAAGATACCGGTTCAGTATACTGATGATCAAACGAGAATATGTTCTGTATGTTCAAAACGCCAAACATAGAACAGGTATGGTACTTCGAAATGATTACTAAGTTACATCAATCTACAAAGCAAATACAGGACTACCTATTGACAGTGTCAGTAGAATGGTGCAAGGTAACTTACTCTTCTGTCTGGAGGCGATGATAGCAACCTTTTGATCATCCAGTCCAACGCTTGGCTGGTAGCGTCCTCCAGAACAACAAGGGCACACCATACACAAGTGAAAAAAGAGTAAACTCAAATGTCGAAAACAAAGATTAGAAGAAAATAGAACTAAAGCATCAAATCAAGATTAGATCCCATCCGTAGCAAAACGGGGATGAAAGACACCAATACTTAAACTTCCAGGAATAAAGCACAAACTTAACATAAACTAGTTCTGGAACCAAAACGCCAATGATTTCCCTTAAAACTCTGTTTAATTACATGTAAACCTTCACGTGTTGTGCGACTTATGCCATCCATAAGTACAACGATTCAACACGAGCAGTAACTGAGACTATCAACTAAGCTTCTATTCACTAGGTAATCGTCTAAATCAACTGTAAGCTAGAAACAATAAACTATACAAGTTGGAACACATTGAATTACATATGACCATAATATTTACAGATATTCCTAGTCTTCATGTTTCTCTACATGGGAAAGTTGAAATTCTGATACCCTCCTTGATTCTGAAGACTGTTTTGAGGTGGCACCATCTTTGTATCCACTGCAGTGGTAATGTCATGTATGCTTGACCTTTTACGTTCTTTCTTCATCGACTGCTGTCTAAGGTAGTATTTTTGAGCATGACTGGCCACCTGTGTCGGTGTCCTCGTCACCACTACATTTCTTGAAATGCTTCTCCAATCACCCTTCCCATATTTATCCAGCCCAATAAGGAATAACCTATGACCAAAAAACCATTGTTTTCTAAGTCAGCATCAAATCCAAACAAATAATAATTCCAACTATCTTATGAAGTCAACTATATCTCGAGACTCGAATAATATAATTAGATCTATTAGTACTATATATTTTTTATGTGTGACAAATACCACCTAACACAATGAAGAAGAATTCAACAAAGTTTTTCATAGAACTTCATTTTCTACAACTATATTAGCCGTACCACGGGTAGTCAAAAACCTTTTAACTTCATTCAAAGAAGTTAGTAATAAACAATAAGAACTTGTCAATGCTTATCACAAACATTCAATCAACTTTATTATGATGCTAAATGTCTCCATCTGTAAAAGAAAATGTCCACGCCCCGACCAAACTCACCTATATTTGCCACTTAAACAGAAATGTCTTTTATCTCTATGAGATAGGGATAAGGCCTGTTGCATACACTCTATCCTCTCCCGACCCCACTCATGGAATTTCACTAGATATGTTATTGTCGTCCTAAATTGTTCGCACAACAATCATTAACTACGCCTTAATTTCAAGCAAGTCGGATCGAAATACAATCCATTTCATTCTATTTGGATCAGTTCAACAAAGATAGATTACACAACTACTACTACTTATACTTATACAGTACTCACTATCCA
This sequence comes from Solanum lycopersicum, assembly GCF_036512215.1. NCBI lineage: Eukaryota > Viridiplantae > Streptophyta > Magnoliopsida > Solanales > Solanaceae > Solanum > Solanum lycopersicum. Next base: position 1,926,442 of record NC_090810.1, on the reverse strand, counting down.
CTCTATCATTTGAACAATTTGCTAAGTGTTAGATAACTTAAAAAGATTACCTTTCTGAGCAACTGCTTAATCTCACTTTTCGTTTGGCATATTTAAGACTATAGAATTAAAGAACATTTTCGAAAATTTGACATATTGCAAAGTGTTACAAAACTAAAAAAGATTACCTTTTCGAGCAACTGTTAATCTCATTTTTCGCCTATTTAAGATTATAAGATTAACAACATTTTCAAAATTTGACATATGTTAATTTATCACCACAAAGATTCAAAAGTGTATCTTTTTCTTAAATTCCGTGCAAAGTCAAAATAATCCAAATAATTTTTACAACAGAGAAAAAATTCCCAAAAATTCAAATCCCTAGAACCCCTGTTTCCAAAATTCACATCAAAACCTATAAACAGAACTTCAAAAAAAAACAAACCTGTGTTCTTCTTCAGTCCATGGAGTTCCCTTTTTCCTCTCAACTTCATGTTTTTTGTTCGTCCCAAACGAGATCTGGTTAGTCTTACAATCCGATTCCCAATCAAACAAATCATCAGGATAACTTGGCGGCTCTACTCTCCCTGAATCAATCTCAAAAACATCATGAACAAGTGCATCATAGTGAGCCATAACATCTTCCGGCGTCCTTCCCGGAACATGATTAGCAATTTTCTGCCACCGTTCAATATCGTTTTCAGAGTACATAACTAGAGCTTGTTCAAATAACTTGTCTTCAAATCTCGTCCATGTTGAATTTGGATGAATCATCGCCGGTGATTCGCCGATTAGCCACCGCTTGTTCGCCGGATACATCATCCTTCTTATTAGGAATTCAATTTAAAAATAAGTTTGAAAAAAGAAAGGGTTTTTGGTGAGGAATTTAAAGAGGCTTTTTTATTTGGTTAAATTGACCCAATCCATCCTAGTATATATATAGGAAAAAAATATTTTTTAAATAAAAAAATTATATTTTTTCGTCATTTACTTGTTCATTATATTAAAAAAAAAATTATTACAAATGTATTTGTATTTCGGTGAATATCAATTACGTAGATTCATTTGAAGAAAAGTTAGGAATTAGAACTAAGAAGTTCCCCCTCTTCTTTGTACTACTATTTTTTTTTTCATCTTTTATATAGTTTCGTAACATATTTTATTTTTTCGTCCTTGTTAACGTATGAAAGAAAAAAGATTATTATTTTTTACCTCTTAATCAATAAAAACATAGTAAAATATTCTCTCATTACATCTTTCTTGAACAATACTATTATTTCTCACTTATATTAAACGTAGATATTTTAGTTTAAATATTTTTAACATGATATATTTATTTTTATTTGATCAATTAAAATATATAGATATAATATATCACTTAACTTTGATTTTTGACTTCTATGATCAACTATAGTTATCTAAAGTATTGAGAAAAATTGATATACTCCTAGTTAAATTGTCATTTTATAATCTTTTAAGAAGAATATATCAAATCAAAAATAATTAAATAAAAGTAGATTGAGAATTTGTTTCATTTTTTTTATTTGTATTTGGTTATAATTTTGAATTACGATAATTATTAAGAGTAGGATTAAAAGAAATTAAATTTAAGTTGTAAAAATAATAAATAAATTTATATAATTATCATTAAAAATTACGATAGATAATTTAAAATCGACAGAAAAAAATTTAGAATTTTACAAGTGTTTGGCAAATAGGAGTTGGTTAACTATTGGTGGAGGCAAATAAATTTTATAACTTTATTTGGTGGGGTAGGGGGCAAATTAAATTTATTAAGATTTGAGTGTACAATTTTATCACGTTTTTTACTATATTTAGGGTGGCCACGAATAAAAGTGACATCAAATATTCTATTTGGGAAATTCCAAAAAAATAATGAATTTTATTAATACTATATTTGGGGAGGTTAAAAATATCTTTAATATGTTGAGAATGATGTTTTCTAAATTTTTGTTTAATTAGTCGAATATATTGATAAATAGTTTTTAAACAAGTTTATTCAAGTGATTAGACAATAATTAAATTATTTAAGTGAAAAAAATGTGTTATTTTACTTATTTAGTGAGTCCATCATTTCAAACAAAAATGTTTAACTCTAGAAGTTAGGGTTTTTCAAAAATAAATTATCTAAAAGTCACCATGATTTTACTTTTCTTTTAAAATTATAAATAAAAACTAATTATCCATTTCGAATAGATTTATACTCTTAGTTTGGAATTCATTAAACATTCAACAAATGTGATTTACTCTTTCTAAATCGTATTCATTTAATGTTTTTCTGTAGGGTAAAATGTGTTTTACAGAAGTTTAATATTTATATTTCAACTCAAGTGTGAATTGTGCCAAGTTCATTTTAAGAATAACATTCTTAACCTATTTCTTTTTATGCTCAAAAAGTTTAAACATAAAATCTTTGATTAAATTTAAAAGAATTCTTAATCATTCATCACAATCCACTTGATATTTATCTGGGGCCTGACTATTTCGAATTTATATTTGGCCCTAAGGAGTAAAGATTACAATAAAACTTATTACATAGAAAACTCGCACTGAGATCACCAGATTATAAGTTATAGTTGCCAAGTTTTTTATCAAGGCATAACGTATAAACATATTTAAACTTGCCTATGATTAAATATTTCATATTTGATTTTAATTAATCTACTATCTGATATTTCGTTAATATCCAATAATCATATAACATATAATTTAATCAAAGTTTTGAGATAATAACTAGTAATACATATTAAAGACAAACTTGGACATCCTAAACCAAATATTAAAATAGAAGTTAATTAGATACATTTAATTTATACCAATAATATATGTTGACCAATAACTCATTACTAATTATTGTTGTTGCAGTACTTGACTTCTATTGGTTTATCATTACACTTGTAGTTGTTAATTTTAAAGTGAACAAGAAATTGGGAATCTTGTCAAGGATTTGATGTGACAAAAATGTAAAATTTTTTATGATCTTGACCTGGCGGTTAAATTAATATATGAATCGAAAATCACGAAACATTTAATTTTTAAACAAAAATTAAAGGAATGATAAAATGGTTTGAATTTAAATTTTAATAAAATAAAAATAATATAGTTATTTCAGTTTACTTGGACACCAAAATTATTTCAAAGAAAATTTAATAATAGTGCATCATATTTTGGTATTGATAGAACTTTATTTCTAATTTGTGTATAGTGGAGAATTTTTAGGATTATTTTCTACTTAATACATGGAGGGGCTCTTTGGAAAATAAATAAAATGCATTCGATTAAATATAGGGTAAATTTTGTCTACATATAATAAGTTAGCTTATTTGACAATATATTTGTAATCATTAACATTAACAGTGAAAATTTAATATTAAACATTTAATTATATATATAATACGTCCTTTCTAACAAAAAGAACTCTTCTATAAATCTAATGAATAAAGATTCAATTAAAAAACTCGATCCAATTCAAAACTCAAACTTATACGAAGAAAGTAAAATATTGAAAGAAAAAAAAAAACTCCAAATAATATTCCAAAACCTAGGCAAAAATTATGTGATTAAATTAGAATAGACATTAGGTAGATTCGTAAAAGAAAGTTGTGAATTGATGGAAAATCTATTTTATTCCTTTGTTCTTCGTATATTTATTATGGTATATCTATCTTAATATACTTTATGAGATATATCAAATATTGCCTTTATCCCAAATCTAGCACTTTTTTGGGTTTTTAAAATTATATATGATGTTTAATTCTTTTCCAAAAAAAAGGAAAATTCAAAATTATTTATTTTTGTTATTTCCATATTTTAGTCGTCCCCTTTATTTATCGTTGATAATTGATTTTATGAATTATTAAGTATTTTTTTAAAATGAATAATTGTATTAATATAAGATATGCATAATGAATGTGAATAATTCACTTTTTCCAAAACACATTTCGTTAATAAATTATTTATTACCAATTGTGTTGGCTTTTCAAAAAAGCAAATGGATAAAACTTTTTTATAGGATTCTTCAGAATTAATAATACCAAAGTCGGCAGAAGAAATAAAAAATTAAAAAATAAAAAGTGAAATTTTTTTCCACCAAACTCTTATCCAACTTTACATATATATAATAATTAATATAGGAAAACTTTAAGAAGTCTTTTTCCTATTAGAACCCACATATATAATGTTCTATCCAAATATATAGTACATTAAGTTTTAACTATGGAATTTTTGTTATTTTGTTTCGAATTTAAATTTTGAATATAAAAATAAAAGTTTAAAATTAAATTTTGAATATATAAAGAAATGGTTAGGAGAATTGCTCTTATAATGAGCCTCCAATATATGATTTGGATGTTAATTTTAAAGATTGAGTAAAAAGATTTTTAAAAAAATAATTTTCATTGAAATATTTTTTAGTTGACAGAAAATTATGATAGAATGATAAATGTTTTTTTATTATTAATTGAATATATGCCAATTTCAATCTTTTGAAATGAAGTCTTGTATCGATAGGAAAAATTTTATTTTATGAAATTTTGTGCTCGATTTAAATTAATTAAATTTCTAAATAGATACTAACATCAGCATTTGGTGAGGTAGAATCAAATTAAAACTTATAGGTACGTGTATAATTAGTTCAACTTCAAAATAATTATGTATCGAATATTTGACGCAGGACTTTTTTAAGATATTCTTGCATGAATATTTCTGTTCATTTTATTTATAATAAGGTTGACTAGATAATAAATATCTTTTTTATATTTTGATTTTTTAAAAGTGTTAAATTTAAATTCATAAAATAAAATTACTTTTATAAAAAATAATTTTTATCTTAAATCAAAGTTATACTACATAAATTTAAATTAATCGATTCGAAAATGAGTATATGAGTGACTACTATTGAGCAAACGTTAAAAAAAACAGTACATTGGATTTGGATATCTATGAAATGAACTTTAACTATTTTTGTTGATAGAGAACGCACATAAACAAAATATAATTATATTTATTTTGCAATTCTAAGAGTTAAAAAATAATATTATAATCTTATGATGATATCACTCAAATATCTTGTCAAAACGATTAAATATATTACACAACTCAAATAGTTAAAAATAATAAAAATAACAATAAAAGATAAATCTAATCTTAAGATGATATCACTCAAATCTCTAGTCACTTCCATTTTATGACACATTATTATTTCACTAAAATCCAAATACATATATGATCTCAAATGAAGGGTCAATATGAGAAAAAGTTGCATAATTTAGGTGGTCGATTATTTAAATTTTTATTATTGTGTTTTATGATTTTATTTTTATTTTATTTTATTTTTCTTTTAAAGAAAAAGGATGGTAACAGAGAAATTCGTGAATGATGAGACTAAGATAACTTAAAATCAAGGCCTAATATATAAGCAGATCTCTAAATTTGTTAGATTTTTCCCCTCAAGTACTTTAACTACGTTATTTTTCTATTGAATCATTAAATTCCCATAATTTTTTCCGTTTAAACAAACACCATTGTCTGATGTGGAACCAGATTTTTGAGGGGTATTGATAGAGGATACATATGTTGTTCCATAACTCATTAGTCCAATTAATAGTAAAAATGTTCGAGAATAATTGTGTTTTACTTAAGTTATTTTAACATATTAGAAAACAAATGAGGCTAACATGGTTTGTCTTCATTCATTTAATCAAAATTATTACAATTCGAACACAATTGAAGGTATTTACAATAGAAAAGCCGATCAAAATCAACCAACAGTGTTTTAAAGGAACAAATTATGTGTGGTTCAATGATCAATAGAAAAATGACGTAATTAAGGTACCTGATGGAAAAAATCCAACAAGTTTAGGTACTTATTTATGTATTTGGCCAAAAATCAAGGTTCATCCCTCTCGAGAAGGAATAGAAAAAATATCTCGAGTCAATATTTAAATAATTTAAAAATATCTAAATTGAAATTGTAAAATATATAAAGTTCACATTCAAATAAACATTCTTTTACAAAAAAAAGAAAAATAAACTATGGAAAGTCGAATTTACAAACTCAACACTCCAAACACCACCTTTAATATTATAAATATTGTACTATTAATCAATTGTTAGATGAAGAACTATTTGCTAATTTTGAGATAATTTGTTCCTAATCAAATAATTCAAAATATAAATTTTAATTATATATATTAATCAATTTTTAAAAAATAAAAATTGTACTACATTGTACATCAATTATTTCCAAAGTACTTTCATTAATTAATATAATATACTTATTTGTCTTTTTCTTAAAAAAATTTCAAGTTGTTACCTACATTTTATTAGTAACATTTGTCCACATTGAGTTTGAGGATGTTGACTAGGTACCATGAATGCCGTGTGACGGTTGAACACACGCTTTAATTCGATTTTCGATCGCGATAAATATTTTTTCATTCTTAATTATAACATAAGGAAGTATTTTATCAAATATTATTGATAAATGTTGTCTAACAAATAAATACTGAATACATATTTGAAATAGTCGATAGTTATTTCGTTTTATTACGGAGTTTAATCAATTCATATTGTTCTCAAATTTAATTGAGAATTTTTATTTGTAATAGTGAATTATAAGCATGTTAAGCGTTAAACGAGAGAATTTCTTTTTAACTCTATTTTTAATTTTTCGAATGAGAAATTAAAAAAAAAATCCATTGTCATTTTAATATATAATTGCCACAACTAATCTCCTCCATTTTTTAGAGAAAAAACTGGAAAAATTCTCTGTTTTTATTTTTTTTAATATTTTAAACCAAAAAAAAAAAAATTGTATACGTGGATGTGCCAATTATTGACACGTGTTAGCCACATGGCTGCAGCAGCCTCAAACAAGAGATTTGGATAAGAAGATCTTGCCACGTCATTTATTTATTAAATTTTTTTTGAAAAAAATTGTGGTGGTGGTTATTTTAGGTGGTAATAAAAAGGAACATGCTTAATCCGTGTGGACCATAAAACTAAATTATAATTTTTTAATAAGTGGAATAATATTTAAGTATTTAATGTGGATAAGGCTTTGACTAAGTTCACATATTTTATTTATTTAAAAGGGTTGTACTAATTGGAATTATAAAATAATTGATAAAAGTGAGGTTTTCTTGTAAGTTGTAGTAAAGTAAATACGGAACTGTAACGATCTGTTTAGTCGTTTTGAGCAGCAGATTTTAATTCTGGAAAAGCTGTCTTGGTCGACGGACCCCACGACAGACCGTCATAGGCACGACGGACCGTCGAGGGTGTCTCGTTCCAAAATACTTAGAATTTTGAAAATTGGGTACTGAAATCGACTCTCTGAACTTCGTGACGAAGTGGCAGGACGGACCGTCACAGGCATGACGGGCCGTCACAGACTCTTCAGTAAATTTCAGTCTCTGAACTCTGTGACGGAAGCAACAGGACGGACCGTCGCAGGCACGACGGCCCGTCACAGACTACGTAATCCCAGGCTGAGTCAGATTTCTTTAAATGTTTTTAAGGGGCGTTTTGGACTAGTCCTGCTTATAATTATAAAGTTGGTGTTTGAATATTAATAATCCAATTTCTTGAAGGTTAAAGGAGATAGCCTTAAATTAATTAGTGGGTTATTTTGTCATCTTTTATACTTAATTATATGTTAATTAGGGTAAAAGAAAGAGGGTTTGAATAAGAAAAATAGAAAGAACAAGGAGAGGGAAAGAGAATCGATCGATCGAGAGAGGAACGAAGGGGAAAACGAAAAGGCATGGAAAATTGCTTGCTTGATTACGAATCTTCGGTGGAGGTAGGTTATGGTTTTTATACTATTCGTAGTTAACTCTTAATAGCGAATGATATGTGTTGGGTTGTATTGTAAGGTCTTCTATATGCTTAATTGTATGCTTTCATGAATGTGATTATATAATTGTGATGAAATAAGCATGATGAAGTTATTGAAATCCCAAATCTTGAAAACCCCTTGTTAATGATGATGCCTTGGTATAAAAGAAGACTTGATGAACTAAAGTAATGAGATTGATGATGCCTTGGTATAAAAGAAGGCTTGATGAACTAAAGTAATGAGATTGATGATGCCTTGGTATAAAATAAGGCTTGATGAATTAATAGAATGAGATTAGTGGAGCGGGTGTCACGAACCGACACGTAGAATTAGGGGATCGGGTGTCACGAACCGACACGTAGAATTAGGGGATCGGGTGTCACGAACCGACACGTAGAATTAGGGGATCGGGTGTCACGAACCGACACGTAGAATTAGGGGATCGGGTGTCACGAACCGACACGTAGTATTAGGGGATCGGGTGTCACGAACCGACACGTAGAATTAGGGGATCGAGTGTCACGAACCGACACGTAGAACTAGGGGATCGGAGTGTCACGTCCCGACACATAGTAGTAGGGGAGCGGAGTGTCACGTACCGACACAAGAATAAAGGTGATGAATCTTGAAAGATGTTAATATACTCAATCTAATGAACCTAATTCTCAAATGAGTATGGTATTGAGGCTTGAGTCCTCATGTGTGAACTTGGCGGTAGTTATTAACGATCATAGTACTTGTTGTTGCTACATGTTGAGTAATGTAGTTGATTTTATATTATTACTTGATATATATTATTTTCTATTTTGAGTTGGCCGATGATATCTACTCAGTACCCGTGTTTTGTACTGACCCCTACTTGTATGTTTCTTTTTGTTAAATTGTGGAGTGCAGCAAACGTGCCGTCGTCTTCAACTCAACCGCAACTCTAGCCAGTCTTCATTACTCCGGATTTCAGGGTGAGCTAATGCTTCTAGCTTGGACTGGATCTTCCTCTTCATGTCTTGATGCCTTGAAGTTCCGGGATGGACTAGCTTTTTATGTATTTTAGCTTCTTAGAAACTCTTAGATTAGTAATTTGAGGATAGATGTTCTTGTGATGATGACTTCCAGATTTTCGGGATAATAATAAGTGTTTGAGTTTTTAGAAGTTATTTGATTTATTTTGTTAATGAGTTTTAAGTCTTCCGCAATGTATTTAGTTCATTATGTTTGAAATGATGGGGTTTAGACTGGTTGGTTCGCTCACATAGGAGGATAAATGTGGGTGCCACTCGCGACCCGTTTTGGGTCGTGACAGGAACGATTATATGAATATCTGTCGGATAATTGTATATATATAACTGGTATACTTATGTTTTTGAATATCTGACAGCGTGATCGGGAGAGAGGTCAAAGAGTAGAAAGAGGCGAATTGTATTTATATATTATTCTAATAATTGTATATTTATATGCATAATTTGTATTTGTGTCAAAAAGAAAGCGATGTAATTATATCAAAAATCAAGCTGTGAATCGTAATTTATTCAAACTATAGTTACGTTAAAGACAATGTCAGTGAGTAAGAAATAATAAAAATAAAAATTAACCAGTATATATTTACTTATACGCGTAATTTTCCTATAATCTTTTAAGTTTCAATAACATTTTGAATGAGAAGTTAAAATACTGGGAAAATTATCACTTCGCAATCCATGCCATTTTTTTTGAGGATTTTGACTGAAAACTTATCTTAAAATTCGATGACATATTTTTTTAATTTTCCGAATATGTAAGAAAATCTTCGACGTGAAAATTAGGATGAATTGAATCCTGAGTAACAAAGCAGCCCATTAAGTAACTGGACTATATAAAGCCCAATAAGATCCATAGTTTTGAAACTTGGGCTCAGTATTAAAGTGGGCCTCTCAAATATCAATCAAAATTGTAGTGTTTTCATTTAAATTTGTTATTGAATTATGTAAAACAAAATCGATTTGTTTTTCGTTAATAATCGAGATCAAATATAATCGTTAATAATCGAGATCAAACATACTCTAACTTTTAATCGATAAATCTCCAAGGATACATGCCTCATGATTCGTAATTCAAATGATAATGATCATCTTTTTACCTTTCTCTGTTAAAATATCAATTTTTTTTATTTGTAATAGGGGTTGAATATATATCTAACGCGCACACATCACACGTTCAGAAAATTGAAATTTCATTTCTTGCATGATCATTACTCTATTTTTATTTTTTTTAAATTATCGGTGGAATGCATTTACAAAATTCCTATCTTTTTCCAAGTTGCAAAAATTATAGTATATATATGATTCACTTTATATTTGATTATAACATAAAATCTTCAATTATTATTATTAATTTAATAGTTTCCACAATCTTTTTTTAAAAAGAAACAATTGACAAGAATGTTTTACTTTAAATATCTTAAATTTAAATCGTATAATTAGTTTTTTTTTTAAGATTATGATAAATTTATATCAAATTAAAATAAATTAAAAAATTAAAATGGAATAATATATATTTCAGATTTTCTAGACAACTTTCCGCCTTTGAGCTGGAAGTTGACAAAAAAACAACCATTAAATTTTTAATGGATTATTTTGTATTATAAAAAGCTGTAAAATGCTTTTTCTTCACTTTTTGAAAAGTCTATTACCTTTTCGTATGGTTGATAAATGATAAGTACAATTTTATTTAGGTCGAATTTTACGATTTTTTTTTTTCTTTTTAGAAAAATTATTATTCGAAATCGAGAGAATGTAATATGATTTTTTTAAAAAAATATTTAACTTTAGATTATGTATCTTATAAGTTTTTAATGTGTACACATTTATATACTTTGATAAGCAGACATCATCGAAGATTACGAGGTCTTAGGAATGTGTAGGATAATTCTACGCATTAATCCAAGATCATATCCTATATTCGAGTTTTAATAATACAAAAAAAATCATGATAAAGAAGTGTGTTTAGCTTTCTTGAATAAGATTTACGACTTCTATTAAATCTGAATTAATGAAGCGCACACAGACCAATATTTATTGAGAGTCAAGATCACGTTATGGTTAACGCTAAGAGGCAATAGTCAAGCACAATTTTCTAAACAAAGTACACTTGATATAATTTTAATTAATTAAGTTAATATTAATTAATCACACTTATAGCTCCCCTTCAATTTTTGTTGTGTAGTTTGACTAGGTGACATATGTCTGTATAAACACATAATTAAATTGTTTTTAAGGCCTAATTCTATGTGATTAATTAACAACTGTCAAATCCAGGGAGAAAAAAAAACTAAATTAATTGGTTTGGCAAATGCATAATAATCTTCTCTTGGTAAATTAAATATCTTTTAAATTAATTCTTAATGATATATAAAGCCCCCATGTGACATCCATTATAAATTATTTGAATTTATTGGCAGACAATGTTACCTTCCAATCTTTTTCTTTAGATGTTATTTAATTAAAATTGGGATCCAGTTAACTTGGATTAAGTTTGAGTAAATAAAGAAAAAATGAAACAAGACACATCTCTTAATTAATTACTCATCAATATCTATATTGATGGTGGAAAACTAATTAGGTTTTAATGACATTTGAATAACTTTATTGTAAAGGTTAGATTGAGTTGACATATTTGTCAATCATTATAGAAAAGTAGAGATTTATTTAAAAAAAATCGCTAGTGATGTTGTTAAAGAGAATATATTTATCAGAGCATATAAATTTTAAAGTTATTTGAATTAAAATAGAACGAACACTTATAATTAACAGAAATGAAATATTGATATAAGGTGCGAACTAATGACTAATTAAATTATTAAATTTAATTATTTTAATCAACATAACTACCTACAAGTGGACAAATTTGTAATGTCGTGAACAAATTTATTCATTAATTACCCTTTATAATATCTAGTTAGAAATTTAAATTTTCTTAAATTCGAACTAATTTGGTAATTCTCACTTTCCTAAACTATCTTTTATACCTAACTAATATACTGCTCAAAGATATTTTAAAAGATTAATACGAAAAAAATCTTCAAAATAAATAACTACGCAGAACATAACTCAACTATAGTTCATCAATAATATGACCCTTGATAAAAGATGTGAAGGTCGAGAATCATAATAGAATAGGTTATTGAGCGTATAATACGGGATATATTTCATTAGTTTATTTTGTAAACTAATATTAGTATTTTTTTTTTTTTGGAAAAAGGCTTAAAATACTCTTGATATATTGAAAATGGTACAAAATTACCCTTCATCCAGCTATTGGCTCCAAAATGCCTTTATCATCCACCTAGTGCCTCCAAAATGCCCTTTTCATCCACGTATTAGCTTCAAAATATCCTTGACATCCTCCTTTGGGTTCAAAATTGACCACTTTTTTAATTGTTTTAAAATTAAACGCTTTAAATATTTTTTAAAATCCTTGGCGTTCAACTATTGATTAGAATTTTAATTTATTAATATAATTTATAAACCAACCCACTACCCACTCATTACTAACTAAACCTCACCCAATTAATAATACAATTATAATATCAAAATCATCATAAACACAACTAAAACACGATGAAATTATAGATTTCTGAAAATGACATCCAAAATTATTCGAGTCCGAATCAAAACCCCTATTAAATTTAGGTTGAGCCGCTTATTTATGAGGAAACTTTCTTTCAACATTTATTAGAAATTTATGATTAAAGGTAAAGAAGTAATACGTCCCGAATTAATTTATGCATTTTTTTAAAATATAATTTTATAAATATTTATAATTTGTTTTAAAACCTTTAATATATTATTTTGAAAAAAAGTTACCTATGAAGTAACATTACATAATTGAGACATAAGAATAATTAAGATGAACATAGTCAGAATTTTATGTTTATCGGTGATTTTTACTTAGACACTTGAATGTATGATAATTTACTTCTATAAATATTTTCGCCTCAAATTTTTAAAAACACTCAATTAGCAGTAGCTTGCATTAATAGTGTGACGGGTTTATTAATTTAGAGGGGTTTAATTAGTAATGAGTGGGTAGTGGATTGATTTATAAATTATACTAATAAGTTAAAATATAACAAATAGTAGAGCGTCACGTATTTTAAAAAAATATTTAAACAGTTTAAATATAAAACCGTTAAATAAGTGGTCAATTTTGAACCAAAAGGTGGATGACAAGGGTATTTTGGACCCAATAGGTGGGTGGGAAGGATATTTTGGAGTCAAAAGGTGGATGGATGGTAGTTTTATACCATTTCTAATACTTTAAGGATATTTTAGACCATTTTCCGTTTTTTTTTTCCATATATACATGTGTTAAGTCAACTAGAATCGTATACTAATTGGCTTTTCCTGCTACATCCATTATTATATTACATTATATGGTCCATTATCAAAATAAGTCAAATAGTCAAAGTAGATCATATCAAAATCAAATCAACAATTCAAAAATAATTAATCGAACATAACATTGCATTAGTAAAAATATACTAAGCAAACGTGATAAGTATAGGAATATAATTATTTGTCGAGTTAATTAGTCAATGCTACCCAAACATTATACCAAAATTATAATGTTTGATATTTGTATCGAAGCGAATCAACTTCACATTATATTTAGACATCAGTATCTTCGAGATGGAGATGTTGTTTTTGAAAAACTATCAATTTAAGCCAAAGCAATTAGCAATCTCTAAAAAGATAGTTTTTCATAGATCAAAACATATATATTTGACAATTATTAACAACGTTATGAGGAAGCAAAAATGATCATGGATACAAGTTACGAAACAAAATATCAAGCAATTTTCGTAACCCCTAAATTACTATACTAAATCTTCAACTTGTATCAAGAAGTGTCAACACTTATATATATAAAATTAAATTTTGACCAATATATTCAATATTATTTTTTGGTAGAGGAATATCGCTTGACGTCCCGTGCCCTAGTGCAATCACAAATGATATATGAGAAAGGTAGGATGATGCAAACCTTGGTCATTTCTATCTTGGTAGATAGAGATGGTTTTTTTTTGGATAAAGCATTGAATAGTATATATTAATTGTGTAACTATAAATCATGTTATTAAGTTTAGATTTAGATTATTACGAAATATAAAAATATGTCAATTTTTTTTTGATTCATCATATACTCATTTTACATTCGGTAAAATAATTTATAGCTATATAACTATCAATCACTTATTTTAAATCATAAATTTCAAAAATCTCAATTTTTTTTTCTTAAATATGTAACGAATCAAGTTAACTCATATAACATGACACAGAAAAAAGCTACTTCCTTCGTCTCAATTTATGTGACACCATTTTCTTTTTTGTCAATCCCACAGAGAACGTCACATTTTCTTATGTGGTAAATATTTATAAATACAATTCCTTTTTTACTCTTATTTGTCTCGCTTAATTTTAAACACAGTACTTTAATACATTTATGACGAGAGAGTTTATATTTTTGAAGACTAATCTGATAAACATTTCAGAATCTTCATTATTTCTTAAATTATGTGCTCGATTAAATATTGCAATATAAAATACGATGAAAAGAGTAATACTTAAATTTTTCAATTTTTTATACTAATGAAAGATAATATATGAATAATAACAGATAGCATTCTCCTAGAGAACTCACACAAGTGGAACAAACATAAAGCAATAGAAAGTTGGCCATTGGGAGCCTTAAAAGTCCAATGAACACCACCTCTTTTTTTGATTTTTTTCTCTAGTTATACAACAACAAGATCATATAGCTATTCAAAGTCCAACTCAAACAGTAGAAAAGTAAAAGAAATTGAATGCAAAAAATAAATAAAAAAATTGATTGGTTATGGAACTTCAAAAAAAATAAAATAAATGATGATTTCACTACCCCATACTGCTACTACTTGCCAACCAACCAACCATTAGGTAGCTAAATACTTTCTCTTAGCCTTCATTTGGTGCAGTAGTAGCTGTAGAGCACAGTGAGTACAGAGTAGACAGAGGGCTCTGCAAATTTTGCAGAACAGGAAAAAAAAGAGTTAGTTGATACTTATCCACTTACCATTTAAAAGGAATGGCCATTCTCTTTTCTCTGTTGACATGGACAAACCCCATCTCTTTGGATAAAATTTTATCATCCATCATCTTGTTGTTTTTTCAGCTTTTGAATATCTTTCATTGGTGTGCTGCCGAATCACGGTGAATTGGTAGAAGTGTTTCATGTTTCACTGGTGTTTTTAAATTTGAGTTTTGAATATGAAAAGAATAATACGTTAGTGTGTGGTTTAAATGTATTTAGCGTTTCAATGTAATTATACAAGACATCTAATGAAATACCATATACTTTTTACTTTGTCCGAGAGATCTTTTAATTGACAACTGTTATTACGAGATTTGTGATGATATAACGGCTCGTTCATGCTGTCGGGATTGTTTTTTTATATTTTGTTGGGGTTTAGAATATATTCAATTGATGGATCCATCTAATACGCCTTCTCAAAAGTAGACTGAGAAAAATCTTATATTACTAGATGGTTTAAAGAAACGATACCGTTCGAAAAAATTTTATATAAAAAAAAAATACTATCCAAGAAAGCATTTATATCCTCTTAAATACTCTACTCGCTTTCTCTCTAAAATCTTTTGATATTTCATTGTTGTTTATTCTTTCATTCTTCGTTCTTTTCAACATTCTATTATTTTCGATCATAAATTTCTATCTCATAAATAAGTGTGTCTATATTGCTTTTAAGGGAACTAAAATGAGGTATATTCATTAAATTTCAAGCACATTCTTCAAATTAATATTTATTAATTAATACATCTACAAATTAAAGTATCCTTGAAACTATCTAGTGATTTAAGTCCTTTTTTTATGGTTTAATATTAAAGGACATTTTGAATAAAATAAATAAATTTACAGCAATATTCTTGCAAACGCTCTTTAATTACGAACTTGCCCTAAAAAATAACATCATGCCATTACGATGCCAAAAAGTGATTGTGCCAAATATATCTGTCGATCGATAATTGTCTGTTGCCTTCCTTGGAATGTTTTTCATTCTGTTAAAATAAAATTCATTCAAAAGTTTCTTGTCCAATTAGGTCACTTCATTCTTTCTTCTATCTTATCTATTAGAAAAAAAAATGATTTGATTGTAATTTGGTAAATTAAATGGGGCTATAGTTGATAAGTTGGTGAAAGATTGTTTTCATGTCATTTTTACGTTATGGGTTCAAATTGTGGAGTGAGTTATTTACATGTGTTTGAATGAGTTGTTTGTGTTGTACTTTATTAATGTATGGTCTTTTTTGTGTTTGACACGAATACGTGATATTCGTCGACACGATTCAAAAATAGACGTGATGACACTCATCTTATCCCATCAAGATAAGTTAGTCTAAACTTGATCATTATAATAAAATGCGAAAATTTCATAAGTTACTTAAAAGTATCCCAAAATCTGGTTGTCACGTGTACAAGCCTCTAAAATATTACAATTGATTCTAAATTTTTTTTTGGTCTGAAATAACATTGTTTCTCAAATAGAACAAGATCATAAATAGGAGTAAGAAAGTCTGCTGAGATAACAAACAACAATCTCACAATTCTCTACAAGAAGCCTCAGTCAATGAGAAGAGAAAATATCACAAAGTCCGAGCCAATAACCTAAAAAAAAAAAGATTAAATAAACAATTATAAATGAAATGATAAAGTATAACTTTTTATGAATAGTGGATATAAACTCTCTTTTGATTACTACTCAAAATTATCAAATCAAGATCTAAAAAATACATGTAACTATTTATAATATAAAGCTAGATATAGATAAAGAAAGCTAGATATGGATAAAGTGATCTGAAAATTTTCTATAGCCTATAATCATATTTACCTTTTGCTTTTTTTTCTTGAATTTTTTCTGATTTTAAAATTTGTAATATGTAAAAATAAAAATATCACCTTAAAATCTTTTAGTCACATCTCATAAATAAACTTTCTCCTCTCTCCCGCATAGTACATTACTTATTGATTGGTCTATTATTTGAGTTCTTAATTTTACTATAATAATATAATATATGTTATAGATTCAAATTATGAAATTAGCTATAAATATTTGTGTTAAAGTAGATTGCACGTATTATACTCTATTAAGGTATGACTCATTTCCTACCTAACGTAAACGCATGATACTTCGTACATTGAATCAACTTTTTTAGTTTATAAGGTTGGGTAAATACAGTTTTCAATATTCGTCGGCTAATTTATAATTTCTTCAAAAGTAATTGGTTACATGTAACTATAACTAATTTAAATCGGATTAATTATAAGTTGAAAGGCAATTATTTTCGTATAATTTATAAATAATGAATATAAATCATAAAATCAATTAGTAATATTTATATCAGGTAGGATAAATGCATTACATTACACTCACTAAGATGTCATATGTTTTTTTTTTACCTAATGTGAACATTTTAGTTAAAATAAGGTATGCTACACACATTTTAAAGTTAATTGCCTAATTTGCAAGTAGTAATTACATTTTAGGCAATTGGTTGCAATTGATTGTTGTTTGGTTAAAATGGTTAAGACACATTTTAAGGATAATTGCCTAATTAGTAATTTTATAATAAGCTATAGGTAGCATTTGATTGTTCTTTGGTGAAAATAGTTTTTTTTTAAAATAAAAATAAAAATAAAAATAAAACAAATATTGAGGATTAGGAAAAAGAAAAATGGGATTGAAGATTACCTGATGAAAAATTAAATTCTTAAATAAAATAAAAATTGAAACAACTAATTACTTTGCTATTCATAAATATTTTAATAAAAAGTTTAGGATATATTGCCATTATGTGCCACTAGTTTTTATTTGATCCACCGTCCATGACAATTGAGTATATTTGTCTACAACTTGGTAAGGTATAATAGTTAATGTTTTCGATGGCGAATTCAAAATTTTGATTATAATATAATTTTTAATTAATAAATTTCGATTAATACTTATCAAATATATATATATATAATTTTACTGTTGAATTTTATTTGTCTTAAAATTCATATCAAAAAGGAATTCACTATTTGTTTTGAATAAAAGTTTATAAACTTAAAATTTTAATTGATCTGACTTTGTATTTTACGCGCATTATAAAATAAATATAATTATTAGACAATCGATCGAATAAAAACAAATAATATCATGATCTTTGCTTTTCTCTTGGCGGTGCCTTTGCATGTATTTTTTTTTTTAAAAAAACACTTAAAAGTCCTAGCTGACCTTTTGTATTATCACCTAATAATTAAAAAAAAAACTTGATTAATTAATTAATTAGCCGTTGATGTATACTAAAAGGTGTTTGATTAAATTAATTAAGATTATAAATGCAGAAAACAAGTAAATTGTTTGCAAAGTGATATGTAACGTATATGACTTTAAGAAGATAGCAACAAAATGTATAACACTTTTTCTTGCTTTATATTTATTTTTGTAGTTTTATGGACATTACTTTTAAATATGTTCTTTCTTGTTTCACTATTAATATTATTAAAAATATTTTTCCATGTAAGCATGTTTTTTGTTTTTTGTTTTTGTTCATGTCTTAATCTTATATAAAGCTTTTAATTTGTCTTTAATGATTTAATTACCTCTTCATGTTGTTAAACATCAACCAAAAGTAAAAATAAAATTATAAGTGTCTTGAACACTCCTTTCCATTATCTCCAAAGGTTTTTTTTCTTCTTCTTGTATTTATTTAGATATTAATAATGAAATTTATATATTTTTTTAAAAAGCCAATGTGCATACTTCAAAGTGAAGATCTATTTGTTTTCTTATGTATAAAAGAATATATGCATATAATCATGATTTTGACAACATGAGAATTGTTGGATCGTAAAAGTAGCTTAAAAGAATATATAATATGGTAGTATTAAAATATAATATCAATTTAAGCACGAAGAAGATTTATTTGTCTCATTGTCCACACTTTATAGTAAAGGGAAAATATCAAATTTTATATTTTGCCCTCAATTTTTGTAAAGTGGTTCAAACTTGCATTCAATTAATAATTAGGATTAAATATATTTTTATTGTTATATATGATTAATTTAAATATACTTTTATTTACGAATATTAAAAGTCTTTCGTAAAAATAGTTGATTTTTTTCTAAGATATTGCAAATTCATCCACAAATTATTCATGTTTTCACTCATCATCCATCGTCGCACTAGATGATCAACTTATTATAATAACTGATTCTCTCAATTTTGAAATAAATTAATTGAAAATCACAATTATCACACAATCAATTTGCGCCCGGGATGTAGCTCGAATAGCAAAAGGTGAAAGATTTGTGGCTAAGTTGGTCACAAATGGATTCTCACACCTTCATCTTTATAGTTTTTTTTTTAAAAAAAAATTACCTAGTGACAAGTCCTCAACTACTATTATGCCTCATCGATTACCAATTTTGACGAAAGTAATTCAAAAGCTTACATCGATTGATTTGTTTTAGATTGGAAAGGGATATCTGAAGCTTTAATGTCACTATTAAACGTCTATGAATGAGTTTTATTAAAATTATTCTAGTAACGAAAGAGATCTAACTCTAACAAATAAAAGTTACAATTTTAAAATATTATACAATAATCAAAAGTATTTAATATTTTTTTACGTAAAAAAAAGTAACATAGTACACAAAATATTTCATATTTATATCTCATTGCACCTCAAAGTATGACGTAAACATTTTTAATTGATTTTTAAAAAAGTAATTTTGAGTTTGAAGCTAGCTTCAATATAAAGTGCTTTCTTTATTTTTGTCCTAACCTAAAAATTAAATAATATTTGAATCATAGTAGTCTTTTACCATATACTAGGGGCTGATGTAGCCTGATTTATTTATTTATATAAGAAAATGGCTATCAATTTTACTCAATAGGTCAAAGGTGGTATTGTTTTTTTTTCATCCATAAAAAGTGATTTGGTAGCTAATTTAAATTATACTAAAAATAATTTTATAAATTTTTAGTTATTCATATATTAATTATTCATCTATTAATTATTTTATCTCTTATTGTATATAAAATAATACATAACTTTTTTCAAAACATATACATATATTAGTTAAGTAAAATTTCGAATTTCTAACTAAACACTTTATTTAGTGTGTTTTGATTTCATACATAACTAAAAAAAATATCAAACATAATACATATTATATAAGATTTAATAAATAGCTACCAAACGACCCTTTGATATTAAGAGCCTTAACTTTGTCATTTGGAGCTGATTTACCCCTCTTTATAAAAGTGGCTCACATATGCCCTTACCATTATACAAACAGCTCACATATACCCCTGCCGTTACAAAATGACTCACATATACCCTTCATTTAACGGAAGTTAAAAAATTAGCTTTCAATTTATATTTATTATTTCTAATTTTTTTTTAAAAAGTTATTTAGGGGTACATATGATTCTTCTATCAAAGTTCAAGGTATATTTTAATTTTTTTCATACATAAATTAATTTTTGACTTCTTTTATTATAATTATTTGAGTTTCTTATTCTTATTTTGTTTTTTCTTACATTCCTTAGTTTAAAGGAAAAAAAATTAAACTATTTTAAACTATTTTTTTTGTGTTTATTGTAATTTAATTTCGTATTCGAAGAAAAAATTTGGTCATCTACAATAAGTTTTACAAGAATATTAGTAAAACATAAATAAATTTAACTATCAAAATAATAATTATAAATTAGTTATTGAAACAAAAAAAAGTCAAAAAAATATATGTTTGACGAGGATTAAATTTACTCATATAGGATTATATTTTTAGAAAAAAATAAAAATTTAGATTAATTTTTTTTCATTTCCATTAGAGGAAAAGGATATATGTGAGCCATTTATTTACAATTAGGAGTATATATGAGTCACTTTTATAATAAGGGGTATATCAACTCTAAATGACAAAGTTGAAAGATATATCAGACCCTTTTCCCAATATTTTACATAACTCGATATCTATTAACCTGATACATTTCTTAAAAAAACTTTATTTCAAAGTATAGTTTATTAAAAACTGACAAAATTATAAAATTTTAAATAATTTTAGGGATATATAACTAGATAATATAATATGAAATAAATAAAGTAGAACTTCCTAGTCCACCGAGCTTAATAACTTTTTCTGGCTTTTTGTCGTCCGAAATTCAGTGGAATTTTATGCCTTTTTCTCTGTTGAGTCATTCAATTGTTTTTTTTTTTGCAGTTGTTGGTTGTTTCATTAAGGAACCGTAACTGTCTTCCACGGTCATAAAACTCGTGTTCGATATTTATATTAAAATTCAATTATATATATATTTAAATATTGTATAATTTATTTTTTAAGATAACGCTTTCAATATGACATTTGTCCTTTCCAGGAGCTATCAGTATCACATCTTTAATTAAAAGTAAAAGAAATCTCGATTAATATTTATATAAATTATACTTGTTATTCATTTAGTCATTTTACAAGGATGCTAAATGTTTACTTCCTCAGTCGCATATTATTAGTCGTTAGGTAAATAGATCGTTAATAGCTTAATGAACTTTACCATGTTGTCAGTGTCGGAGCTAGAATTTTGTCTAAGGAATGTTAAAATTTAAAGAAATAAAATTATGTAAAAGTCAAGGATTGTCCATATGTAATATATATATACATAAAAAAAAATTTATATTCTAGTTACATAATGTAATTTTGCTCCGCCACTGCTTTCTTTATATTGATTAGCTTTTTGAAAAAAAATAATTAAATTTTCAAAATTTGTTTAAAACTTCCCAAGGGTAAAATGAGGAAAAATTAAATAATTCTATTCTGATCATAAAAATGGGAAACACATAAAATAAAATGAGAAAATTGCCCACATATATAATTTTATGTAATTTAACTCTATAGGTGATGTTTCTACATTTTAGTTTTTATTATAAGAGTGTCAAGTATAATTTTACCTTATTTTTCTAATTTTCTTTAGTATCTTTTGTGATGTGATGATGCTTATTTTTACGACCTTATCTGAATATGATATGTATATAGGCGTTTTTTTATTTAGATTTTGATACATTAGTTCAATAATATTCTAAAGTTTTGTAATCAATGAAAAGTCTGAAATTTTGATGAGAATATTTAAATTTATTACATCTATAAATAAATAGACATCAATTTCTCTAGATTAAATGCATTTGCCAATTTGTTTAGGCAAAATTACAAGGGAGTTGAATGTGAACATGTGACATAATATTTACTAGGATTTGCACCTTTTGCTTTTGGCAAATTGACCATTACACATTTTAATGGTCTAATTATAAACTTTTATTACTTCACTTTCCAACATCTTAATCATATGAGAGTATAAACTTTTCATATATAAAAGTTCATTTTAAAATATTTTACCAAAGTCTATGGGTATTATTTGCACTTTATTTAATCAATCCAAAGAACATATTAGGTTAAAATTTCCTTTAGATTGCTCAGATTGTTATTTTCTCCGTTCAATAATAGTTATTCACTATATAATTTTGCGATATCTAACAATACTTGTCTAATTTATAAAATTAATAGATAATTTCACACACTTCATAATTCATACTTAATTATCGTTATTTTCCTGTTACATTTTTTGAGATATTGTATTTATTATACTCAAAGAATGATATAAAATATTTTTTTATTTATAATTTCTAAAAAATGTGCAGAATCAATAGTGGACTAATATTGTTGGATTGAAGGAATATCTATTTGTATAAGCTTGCTCAAATTGTATATTGATAAGGGTAATCGATCATATATATATAAAACATTTTTTCTCTACGAACTTTCCTATCTTGAGGTAGTTTTTAACTTTTTTCTTTAAATTTTGGGTGAAATGATTTTAAACTATATATGATCTAAATTTTTTGTGCACAGCTAATTTTACAGACAAATTATATATTTGTTTTGAGTATAATTTATGTTATTTAACTTGAATTATAATATCTAAGATATCCAAATATTGTATGCTTCAAGGATGCAATGAGGCCTGTTTTGTAAATAAATCATTGAGAGTGGAACTATGGTTCAGAAACTTCGAGTATCACATCCTATTTTCTGAAGGGGCATGTTGCAAGAGCGTAGGTGAGTGATATGAATAGGAGACACGCTTGAAGAATAACGATAACAATGTTGTTTCCGTCGCTAGATTAAGATCTGTTGGCTTGTATCAAGAGAAAAGAAGGGGGTGGTAGGAAGTAGAAGAACATTATTTAATGGCGAGATTATAAAATCTCCAAGATAGAATTAAGAGAATATACCCGAGAAGCAAATGACACTGAGGTTTCTTTTAAAAAAAAGCGCAAATAATTGTCTCGCCCTAAATGAAATGACTCTCTCAGTTAAGTTGTCCCCTAACTCAAGTCCCACATCCACTTTTCTCTGTTTGTAATCCAATAATTGGCAAAGCCAACACTCTACTAGGATTGTAGGCTTCATTCTATTCTGACCCTGACCCAGGTTGGCTTCTTGAAAAGTTCGTTCCCACCACGTTCACAGCCCTATTTGTCAAGATTCGATTGGATGAAGGAGACTGAGGTTTCTTTTTAAGGAAACGGCAAATAATTGTCTCAAATAAAATGACTCTCTCATTTACGTTGTCCTCCAACTCGAGTTCCACGTCCGCTTTTCTCTGTCTGGAATCCAATAAATTGGCATAGCCCACACAATATTAGTATCGTCCGCTTCATTCGATTGTGACCCTAACCCAGACTGACTTCTTGGGAAAGTCTATTCCCATCACGCTCATAGCCCCATTGGTCAAAGACTCGATTGGATGTGAGTTTCTGCGGTTTCTTTTTAAGGAAAGGACATATAATTGTCTCGCCCTAAATTGAATTCTCTCTCAGTTACGCTGTCCCTCAACTCGAGTTCCACGTCCGATTTTCTATGTCTAGAATCCAATAAATTGGAAAAGCAACACAAAACTAGAATCGTCTTCATTCTATTCTGACTCTATCCCAGGCTGGCTTCTTAAAAAGCCCGTTCCCACTACGCTCACATCCTCATTGTTCAAAGACTCGATTGGATGCGATAGACTTAGGTTTCTTCTCAAAGGAAAGGGCAAAGCGCCACTCGAAGCAAATATGAAATGTAATGAAAGACACAACAATGTTTACTCCAAACAAAGAAATAAATAAAATTTAACCAAAACACCACCAAGCAAAAAACTAAAAATAGTGGTATAAGGTGCATGTAGTACACTTTACACAACTAACCACATAATGATTCTGTTGACGATCTTAGTAAAGACATAAATGTAAAACTCACTTTTATCATTATCTTTTTTGGACTATCACTTATATATCAAAATAACGATAGTAATTAAAGATGTACAAACAAATATAGTTTTATGTTGTTTTCCCATTGAAAATCTTCATGATGCATTAAATAAACTTACAAGTTTAAAATTGATTTTAGAGAAAAAAATATCTTTAAACTAAATGAGGAAATATAGGAGATGTATCGGCTATCTGTTTTTCTTTTTAAGCCCAAATTCACGGATTTTATTTATCTCCCACATTTTCCCCCCTAATTTGTTATACTACCGTAAAATAAAATAAAATATAGGGATAATGGCCACGTACCCTCTGTGCCCGAAATTTTAAAGACACATTACAATTATACTAAGGTCCTATTATCCTGAGCTTATTTTATTAATAATTTTTTACCCCTTTTTAGCTTACATCTTGTGGACTCAACGATGATTGACTTTTTTTAAAAAACTAGTGCCACGTAGGCTAAAAAGGGGTAGAAAATTACATATAAAATAAGTTCAGGGGTAATAGGACCTTAGTATAGTATAAGTGTGTTTCTAAGATTTCGGACATAGATTGAGAGGTTACTTGGGTATTTTCTCTAAAATATATAGATACTTTTATTAGTTAGACAACTAAAAGCTTAAACCATATAATTTTTTAAAAGTAAAAGTGTCATGTAAAATGAGATGGACAAAGTATTATTTTCAGAAAAAAAGATAAATATACCTCCGAATTATCGTAAACGGCATACAAATACCCTCCGTCACATTTCAGGACATTGATGTCCCTGTCGTTCAAGAATTAGAGCACATAGATACTCTTTATACTAACGGAAATACGGGTGTCACAATTTTATCTACCGACCCGACATCGGATTAATAGATAAAATTGCGTCACGTGTTTCTATTCAATCTTTCGTTAAAGTAAATGACATATATGCTTTTGTTTTAGAATGACAGTAACATTACTGTCTAAAAAATATGACAAATAATATCTTCCTATTATTTACGATACTTCGATATATATACACACACTTTTTCCTATTATTAACAATAGTTAGTGGATCTAATAGATATCGGTATCAGCCATTTTCTAGTGTTTAACTCTTTAAATACCCATTCATTCTTTCTTCATTTCCTTCAATTCAATATTTACTGATAAAACCAGAGAGACTTGGTGGTCCAAAAATGGAGACCTATGGCTCCTCTTTCACTAATGTCAAAACCTATCTCCGAGCACTTTCCGATACTCCGCACCGGTTAGCTCGCCGGGCTTGTTCTGTCTCGACTACTTTCGAAGAAACAAGTCGAGTCAGAGCCAGGTCTGGTGGAGATATGAAACGGAGTCTCCGGTGGTACGACCTCGTCGGATTTGGCGTCGGCGGTATGGTTGGTGCCGGAGTATTTGTTACTTCCGGTCGTGCTAGCAGTATGTGTGCTGGACCTGCTGTTGTTCTCTCTTACGCCATTGCTGGATTTTGTGCTCTGTTATCTGCTTTTTGCTACACTGAGTTCGCCGTCGATATGCCAGTTGCGGGCGGTTCTTTTAGCTATATCCGTATCACTTTCGGTCCGTTTTTCCGTAACTGAATTTGTTAAAAAACAACACGTAATGAACGCAATGTCCTCTGAAATTGATCAAAGACGTTTCGTAGTGCAGGTGAATTTCTAGCGTTTTTGACCGGTGCGAATCTGATCATCGATTACGTACTATCAAATGCCGCCGTAGCGAGGAGTTTCACTGGTTATTTATGTACAGCTCTCGGTATATCCACCGAAAGCAGATTGAGAATCATCGTTAATGGATTACCGAAAGGATTCAATGAAATCGATATTGTTGCTGTTTTAGTAGTTCTAGCTCTCACCGTAATCATCTGCTACAGGTTCGTCTGCTAAAATTCATGAGAAATCTGTAATCGAATTCGATTTCGTTTTTTTTTAAATTGTTACGATTTCATTGCAGTACAAGGGAGAGTTCGTTGTTGAATATGGTGTTAACAGTGCTACATCTAGTGTTCATAGTATTCGTGATAGTAATTGGTTTTACCAGAGGAGAAACGAAGAATTTCAGAGAAGCTGGGGATGAGAATCATGCGAGTGGATTCTTCCCATTCGGTGCCTCAGGAGTGTTCAATGGTGCAGCAATGGTTTATCTGAGTTACATCGGTTACGACGCCGTTTCAACCATGGCTGAAGAGGTCAGAAATCCCGTTAAGGATATACCTGCCGGTGTCTCGGGTTCCGTTATACTCGTGACAGTTCTTTACTGCCTCATGGCTGCTTCAATGTCCATGCTCCTTCCTTATGATATGGTAAAAATAAAGTTAACCAAATTACATTTCTATCCTTTATCACTATTCATTTATTTCATTATATCGATTAATCCAATTTTGATCAGTGAATCTCATTTATGAATGTAAATGTGTATTACTATCTGGTATATGAAAAGGTTGATAATAAATTGTTGTATTTGATGAACAGATTGATCCAGATGCGCCATTTTCGGGGGCATTTATGGAATCAGACGGGTGGAGATGGGTATCAAATGTGATAGGAGTTGGGGCTAGTTTCGGTATTTTAACATCTTTATTAGTGGCTATGTTGGGCCAAGCTCGATACATGTGCGTGATCGGACGGTCTAGCGTTGTCCCCGCTTGGTTTGCTAAGGTCCATCCTAAAACATCAACCCCTGTAAATGCTTCCGTTTTTCTCGGTACGTAAGTTTTCATCAATATTTATTTGTACTTTATATTTATATCAAATTTTATATGAGTATATTATATTTTAATAAAATCTGGATTGATATTAAATATAATGAAAAAATCGATTGGGTATAGTATTCTATCGTGTTACGTATTTTTATGTGGATCAATTAGTGGAAATGCGTGTGCGATTTATTTATTTTTCCTGTTATTGCGTGGATGTTGCCTTTTGTATTATTACTATTAGCTTTGCCGTTGGAGAATAGGGGGTCCACCAAAAGAACCGTTTCGGTTAAGGCGATAGCTTTACATTTTAGGGAAAATTGATCATAAGTTTATCATGGGACTCATCATATTCAGTTAATTTTTTTCTGGGTTGTGTGGACCCTACTAAAGGTGGAACTAGTAAAGATCGAGATTATTTAAATTTTGATTAAAAGTTCTTTTGTTTATATTTGATTAGGAGTATCATATATTATAAATGTTAATTTTTGTTTAATTTTTTAATATTTTTTTTATTTAAATTATTTTAATACCTGACCTGACCTATAGTTTCATGTCAAGATGGATTAGTCACTCACAATCACACACAGATTTGAGAAATTTTTATTGAAAGGTCCTTTGACTGATTTTTATGTGGGATCCACCTCTTTAGGATAAAACCCTGGCTCAAATTTCAATGTTCGTCATGAATTTGGCCTTTTTATTTTTCTCCGTTCGTTCCTAGCTCTCCAATATTGAAGTATGCAACGATTTCAATATATCTTTATATGTGTTTGAAAATTTTTTGTTGGATTAAAAATATGATTTTTTAAAAATATTTTTAGCAAATTTCAGGTTTGATATTAAAGTGTACGCATCTCATTAAAAAAACAATAAAACATTTTTGATTTTCTTTATCTATAGTCTTTAACACAATACCAACTAAATGTTTCAAATATGTACTTCAAGGAGAAAAGAGTCTATATTCTATTGAGTTTTTAAAAGTTCTCCCTTTTTTGTTTTTTTGGTCTTTAGAATATGAATTAATTAAATTCGTGATAATATTGCATAATATTTATAAAATCTAATTAGGAAGGTTCCTAGTTAAAGATTTAAGTGCAATTATTGGTCCAAACAATATATATATGACTAATAAGGTTCCATCCCATCATTATCTAAACGAATGTTCTCCACATACTTTTATACACTATTGAGACAGGTAATTGAGCTCAGCAAAGTATAAAACTTTTTGAAGCTCCTGCAGACCATTCTTGAAATCTTATATTCTTTATATAAAGATTATATGTGTGACTTACAGTCCTGGAATAAGAATTTATGTAAACTGGGAATGTTAGATATAGAATTTTGAAAAACAGAGTTGAAAATGCTATTTATAGAATCCTTTGTAGAGTACTAGGGACGGAGCCAAACGTCCTTCACCGAAAATTATTTTTTAGATATAGATAGTAGATGTTGAATTCCGTTAACAACGATTACCCTTTTAAAGATCTTGTCATGTGATTTTCTGAGACTTTTGACTGAAATGACACATTCTTTACCAATTTCAGCATAAAGTCTTGCTAGTAATTTCTTCCTATTTTGCTAAAATTAGGATTTGTTTGGTCTTTTTCAGGGATTTGTACAGCAGCAATTGCACTTTTCACTGATTTACAAATACTACTTAACCTTGTATCAATTGGTACACTGTTTGTATTTTACATGGTAGCAAATGCTGTTATTTACAAGCGTTACGTTTCTATTGGCGTAACAAATCCATGGCCTACCCTATCATTCCTTTTTTGCTTCTCACTAACATCCATTTTATTCACCCTGTTATGGCAATTTGCACCACCAGGCAAGCCAAAAGCCTTCATGCTTGGTGCTTGTACTGCTATCGCCATTGCTGTATTACAACTCTTCCATTATATGGTACCACAAGCTCAAAAACCCGAGTTTTGGGGTGTCCCTTTAATGCCATGGATTCCTTCCATGTCCATCTTCCTCAATATATTCTTGTTAGGTTCACTTGATAGACCATCTTACATTCGATTCGGATTCTTCTCAGCTCTCGCTGTTCTAGTTTATGTTCTCTACAGTGTTCATGCTAGTTTTGATGCTGAGGAAGATGGGACACTTGGTCAAAAGAGCATTGAACTAGTGAAGGAATCTATTGAAGTCCAGGACCATACTCTCAAAGTGTAAAAATGTTCTCTTTTTAAGCTGACTTTTTCTTTTACTATTACTTCTTTTTTTGGGGTGGGGGTGGGGGGGTGGAGGAGTAATTTATGGATGTTTAACATAGAAATGTGAGAGGAGATATAGGCTGCAATTTTTTTTGCGGCGATCAAGTTGTATAGTTTACTATGATATGAGCTTAAATGGTTACATGAGAATTCGTATAGTTGATTGAGGCGTAGTTATTATTGTTATTATGATAGCAAAGTTGTGTAGTTCAGTGTGACTTGTGATTCTCTTGTATGGTTAAGTCAAACTATTGATGCCTCACAAAAGTTCAAAGTGCCCACAAAGACAAAAGAAATCTATAAAGATGAACATGGAAAATTAGGAATAATCTGTTCATTAACCCAATTTGGGTGATGTAAGAGAGTTGTCTACCATTTGAAACTAAAATTCTCTTTATTGCATTTGATTACATATTCACTATTGACCATCATTTTTTATATTTAAAATATTTGTGAAGTTATCTATCATGTTTTTAGTTCAATTGTGACATCATATATTCAAAATGAAAGGCCCCACTACTCTTGTGACTATTGAAGAAAACTTTAATTCCATGAAAGTCCATTTTTATTGTGGAATCTATCCTATTTGAATATGAAAACAAAAAAAAATATAAATATAAATCTAGTTAAAGGTTCTCTCTTTTGGAGTATAAGAAGGGGAAAAAAGGGTTTGAAAAGGTTTGAAGATGAGGATAGAACAAAAAGAAAGTTGGATAAGGACTAGTAAACCTTTTTTTAATGAAAGGTTACAAAGTACAAAGTTTAAGCAAGAGTCAGATTTTTATGATTTAAAATTTATAATTTTAAAATTTTTTATTCTAAAGTTTAATATATATATATATATATATATATTAAATTTTTCAATATATATGAATCTAAATTAATCGAGAGTGAATGCGAGAGTAATCAATTGTTCCCTTTTTGGTCGGTTTTTCAAGTCTCTATTGGACCCTCAATCCAATATTTCATTTGGGTCCATAAAACTTCTGCTCATATTTTTTGGTTTTTAATTGTTTATTTTCTATTCTAAAGGCAAATATTTTTTATTTTTTCATTGGCAAATTTTTACATTTTAATATTTTATAAATTATTCTTATGTTCTAAAAGAACTTATGCATCGATATAAGTTTGATTTCTAAGGGGGAAAAGTCAAATCATTTCACGAGCAATATATGCAATCAAATATTTATCGTTATTAATAAGTACTTTTTTTAATTTAGTGATCGATTTTTATATTGAAATCGTGATAAATTTCAATTCACATCGTATAGTATTCATTCAAAAATAAATAAATAAATATTTCTAATTAAAAAAATAAGATATACTCACTAGCTTAATTTGAAATTCCTAATTAAGGACGAAGGAATCCACACATATTATCGGTAATTTTTTTCCATATATGAATTATAGATGAGATAAAGGTTCCCAACTTAAAATATATCTTAGATTTATATCAAAAGGCATATATACCAATAAAGAACTATAGTTTAATTGATTTTTTTTTGTATCCAATTGGTTATATTCTACTACTAGGAAAGTCAGAAATGATAAGAAAGTAAACTTCCCAATTGATTTTGACATGAAATTAAAGTTGGTTCATGATACGATGCTAATAGTCTACTTTTTATCCACATATGAATATTTGGTTACACAAATGAACTAAGGGAATTTTTCCCAAGTTATTATACCCTTAATTCATGTAATAATGTGGTGTATATATATATACACACACATATATATATGAAGTGTGGAGGGTATGGTGGACATAATCGATATAAAGTGTCATTTGTAGTCGATAGAACTTAGTTTTTCTATTTTTAGTATAAAAGGTAATCACAAATCTGATTGTATTAAGTAAAAACATCAAAATAATAATCGATAAAATAAGAATATAACACTACATAGGTTAATTTAAAAAAGAATCCTTTACTAAAATATGAAAATTACGAAAAGTTTTGAGGGATAATTATGAGTTTGAATTAATATTAAGTCATTTAATTTATAAAATATGTATAAAGTGTATAGATAAATATAGTTTATACCAAATATACATTTGAATGTATCGAGAATGTGAGGGTGTTCATCTGAACTCTTTCAGCAAAAAGTTACACTAATACATAAGGTAATTTTTTTTAATGTATTTGATTCCCTAAACATACGAGTAAAGGTTGACTTAATAGTTTAGGCCTTAGGAGGTTCAAAATTCCTCTTGAGATTTCCAGTTCAAATCTCAAGTAATATATTTTTATTTTCCGAAACTTCCTTGACAAAAAGTTTCTATATATATATATAGTGTATTTATTATATATGATTTGATCATATTAATACATTAGTTAACCAAAAGGTATGTATCAATAACTATCCCAAAAGTTTTAATGCATCATTAGTGATGCTTCAATTGGGTCAGAATAGAAAGTAGAAATGCTTGATAGCAACTTGAAAATTAGCAATTACAAAAGTAGCCACAAAGATTTGCATGCACTTGGCCACTAATATATCTATATATTATATGTGGGTGGTGTAAAATACTCCACAAAATTTTTATCTTTAATGATGTTCTCATTATGCTTATGATTTTTAGTTAATTGTGTAGAACTTACTTATATATCCATCATGATCTTAATTAATTAATACCACTAACCTTACTTTATTTCTCCTTCTTTCTTTTTGCTAATCCAAAAAGGATTAAAGCCACAATGAATGAAGTTGCTAGAATATGAGCACATGGATACCATATCATTATTAACATGTGCTTGAAAATTAGTAGAAACTAAAAGGAGGGTTAGATAAAATTACTAGCCTAAAATTAAATTTTAGTATAACAGATGTTGTATGATAAGATTCATATATATGTGTAACGTGTTAGTCTCAAATGAAAAACATAAGAAAGAATATAAGAAAAGATATACTTCAAATTATTTATGATTGTTTGGACAATTCCTTGATTGATGATGAAACATAAGTACTTGAGGTTGATATTGTGTTTGAGCATAAATTTCACTTGAAATTACATATTTTTCAAAAGTTTTAGTGCTATAAATTATTTGTTTCATATTGAAATTGAAACAACTAAAAAGTACTCAACATAGTTTGACGATGTAAATTTTATTACATTATTAATAATTTTTTTTCTAATCAGCTATCGAACGATCCCTGAGAAATTGAGTAAATAACTATTACATTATCATTCTTGTTTACTAATCCTTCCATTCTGATTCCATACATAAAATATCACTCAATCAAATGAGCCCTTAAAAAAAAATTCTACTTACCTTAAACAATATATATATTGTTAAAAAGTTTTTGGACCTTAGCTTAAAAAAATATTTTTCTTATCCAATTTTTTTTGTTTTTTCTTTTTCAAAATCTTAGGGTGTCAACATTTAGAACTTATCTAACTGGAGCCCAAAATGCACAAACCATGGTGAGACAATGTGGGGTTTAACACAAATAGTCACTTTTCACTTTTTATAATTGGAAAACAACAATTTTTATATAAGTTTTTAAATTTCATATATGCATGAAACTTTATGATATTACCCTAAAATTTTCACTTATGAAATTTAAAATTTTATTTCATTAAAAACATGACCGAAGAGTAGTTGATGGATCGTTATGAAATTTAAAATTCTATTTCATTAAAAACATGATCAAAGAGTAGTTGATGGATCGTTGAAATTTAGGGGAATTAAGTGTCATAAAATTTCATCTATAAAATTCGAAACGCTATAAAAAATAAAATAAATTAAAAAGTGATTGATAAACGTTATTTTCACGATAGATTATGTAGGGTAACTTGTGATATTTTTTTTTCATTTATTTGTTTTTGTATAGGTTAATGAAGGATGTGGGAGACAATGAACAAGTTTAGTGGTGTCATGACTCTCCATCCATCCATTTACTAAATAAAAAATCACAAGTAATTTGTCTCTATAAAACAACTTTATATGTATACTCTGACTTATGGATTGATATGGCTGCTTATATATACACCAAGAAATTAAAGAATTGTGCTGTTTGAGTAATATTATAATGAGTGGAAAATCATAGTTTTTCTATCACTTTTTTTTACTTATAATCCTAGTCAAAGATATGCTATAATGATATATATACTTATTGTATCTTCTATGTGTATATTTGTGTGTGTAATGATTTTTTTGATTGAATTTGGGACTATTTGTGATAAGAATTGGATGTTAATAGATACAATGGAGGGGCCAATTTTATCTACAATTGTCTCTCATGACTTTTTTATGGCCCCAAAGCTTCTTTTTGTTTTATCCTTTTGAGCTAATGGAATTCTTTTTTTTTCTCATTATTAATTCTTCAAAGTCAATTGGTTACTATTGGAAATAGAATCATGGTGGTTTTATTTAATTATTTATTTAATAAGAGAAAACAATGTAACACAAGGAGATAGATGGCTTATTGGTTCCTTTTTTAGTTTGAACTACTTGTTGAAATGTAACTTTCATATATTAAGAGTTGCAAGTAGGGTAGATATGGTTTAGTCCTCAATAAATCATGGGCAAATCTAGGTGGACCGGATCGGAGGCATTCATCAGAACTCTGTTCATTGAAAAAACGTATTTTATAAGTAGGATAAAAGTATTTCTCTTAAATTAATTAGAAGTTCATTTCTATATATACCAAAAATCCATCGTTATTTTTCTTACTTTTTAGATTTTTATATATTTAAAATTACGCGAAATAATAGATATTCGATAAAATAATTAAAATACACTAACTTTATACTTGACCACCATTATTTTGATGAAAGAGAAAGGTATTATATGTGGTAATAGAAAATGTAGCTCATGAAGATTTCCATTTTCATGTGGATTGCTTTTGCTTTTGAAAGCAACACTTTGTGATGGATGTTAAATCGAACACCTCATATATTATATGGTGCTATATATTTGGATAAAAATGAAGTGAAATACACCACATGTCACTATTAAATCTATTTGTAGGATTATATTGATATGTTATTGATATTTTTTTACACTAGTCAAAATTATAATGAAATGAATAAAATCGTTTCATGTTTAGTTAAATTATTTGTGTTTGAACTGTGAAAGTAGAATGTATAGTGATAATAAGGTGGGGAAATTCATCTTTAATGGTCCTTATATGATAACGAATTCAAATTAGTCAAAATTTTAAAAGAAATATTGGTTGGTGTCGGGTGGGGAACAAATAATATCTTAGTAAGAAATATAGATATATAACAATTACATATTTAGCGTAATTTTCATAAGTAGTGAGATTTGAAAGAACAATGTGTAGCCAAAGCTTACATTAATCTTAAGAAGATATATAGTTGTTCTTAAAAGACCTAGCTCTAACTGCTCGAGTAAAATTTTGAATTTTTATATAATTAGAATCTGACTTAAATTTTTTTTACAAATCTTTAGCCACAAATTATAAAATATTTCAATTATAGCTATATTACATGATATTTTTTGGGATAAATGACAGAAACCCCACCTTTATATTCTATTATTACCATTATTCCCTACTAGTTTTACAAATTTCCCAAATCCATCATTTTCACACATCAAATTAATGTATTAGAGCATCAAGTTAATGTATCTCATGCATCAGATTAGTATATCATGTATAAAATGTACATCAGATTAGTGTATTATGTATAAAATGTAATGTATCTAACTTAACGATTAATGTATCTGGCTCTTTAGATTAATGTATCAGCGCTTATATTATTGTATCACATTGAGGGATTTTTTTATTATAAACATATAAGGGATAAATGATAATTTTGTCTTAAAAGTATGTTATTTGTGTCTTTTGCCCTTTTTTCTAAAGATTTTCCATTCCGCCTAAGTTTTCCAATTAAAGGTAATTTTTACATGTAATAAAATTAGAAATGATTTGAACAATTTACGTGGGCCGTTATCGGGCCAATAGTCAGTGTAAGCTTCATTTAAAATTGGCCCAATAAACAAATCCAAAATTGCCATGAAAAATGCTAATGCTGATGGGCTTAAAAGCCTTCTCTAATGATCCAATTTATTTTGTATTTTTGGCATCCAAGAACTTAATTTATCAAAAATATGTATATTTTGGTTTACGAGCAAGGCAAATGACATATATGTCCTTGAGATCGAGGTCGAAATAAGCTTCCGAAAAAAGTTATGGTTCTAATCAATAGAGAACTTGTGATAATGATAAGATATTATTTGTGATTAATCTAACAAGGTAGCTAGATTGACCGTACTATGAAATTATTTCAGTTTATCATGAGTCACATGATATTTTTTTGTAGCTTTAAATAAAAGAGATGTATCATGATTGAAATAAAGGGAAGAGGTATCATGAAATGATATAGATAAATAAGAGGTAAAAAAAAAATAAGTTTAAAAGAAAAACCACGAACGAAAGTCAAATCACGATAATTAGTGACTAATTCAATAAGACATATACTTATATATAACATGAAGTCAGATGTTATACCTCACATACTAATGTTTTGGAATATTTGTTTTTGTGTAGCTTTGAAATTGTAAAAAAGAGGTATCACACGTGAAATGATATAATTAAATAAAAAATGTATCATGAGCTAAATAAATAAAGAGACTTTTATAAAAGAAAAAAATAACGTAAATTAAGATGAGATGTCATTAAATCACGATGATCTAGTATTATTGCAAGTAATTCATCGATACATTGAATATAACATAAAGACATATTAGTCCATCATAACTTGCGTATCAACAGAGTTTATAATCAAACACAAATTTTTAGTTTCAGCATCGATATCGAGATACGCCATTAAAGTAACAAGTTAATTTGAATTTTCACTATACATCACTTAACCTAAAAACACCAATTCTTATCGACCTACAATTACCATTAATAATTCCTCTTGTGGTCATTTTTATCACTCAACTTAACAATATTTAGCTATATTAAACTTAAAATGATAACTTTTTGTAAACTATCAAAACCAAAAATAATAAATATATAGTAAAGATTTCGAATTATATTATTCACAAATCATATCAAATCGAATGGTAATAATTTTTTTTTAGAGTTGCGACCAAATATAGAAAATAGCTTCCCTTATAAGTATTGATGAGTTTAAACACTTGGAACTGAAAGCCATGAAATGAAAGCCTTACAAAGATACAATTTTTTCAATCTCTGTAATGCTCGCCGGAGAAATTTATCCTCCGTCGCCGATGCTACACTTCATAAATCCGACGATGAAGAACACAGCGTTAAAGGGGAATCCAAAAATTCAATTATTCTACCATATTTGCACCGGGCAGTACAAGAATGTGCGAAACAGAGGACTGCGATGAATGGAAAATCGGTGCATACCCAGATTATAAAATGTGGATATGAAGCTGATATATTGACAACAAACATGCTTATCAATATGTATGCAAAGTGCGGGATTGTTGATTTTGCTCGCAAGGTGTTCGACGAAATGTCTCAGAGAAGTCTTGTTTCGTGGAACACTCTAATGGGTTCGTGTATACAGAGCAGAGATGAAGATGAAGCTTTGCGTCTTTTCGTTCGAATGCAAAGGGAAGGTAGTCAGGTTAGTGGGTTTACTGTTTCAGGTGTTCTTTGTGCTTGTGCTGCTAAGTTTGCTGTTTTAGAAAGTAAACAATTGCATGGTTTTGCTATTAAGGTATCAGCGGAATCTAATGTTTTTGTGTCAACTGCTTTGCTTGATGTTTATGCTAAATGTGGGTTGATGAAAGATGCTTTTCGTGTTTTTGATTCTATGAATGAGAGAAATGAGGTTACTTGGAGTTCAATGGTTGCTGGATATGTTCAAAATGAGTTATATGAGGAGGCTATAATGTTTTTTCATAGGCTACAAAAGTCCGGGATAGAGCATAATCAGTTTATTCTTTCTTCGGTTATATCTGCTTGTGCTGCGATGGCTGCTTTGTTAGAAGGGAACGAAACGCATGCTATAGTATGGAAAACGGGTTTTGGTGCCAATGTTTATGTGGCTTCATCTCTTGTGGATTTATATGCAAGATGTGGAAGTGTTGACGAAGCGTATATTGTTTTCTCAAATGCTGAGGTGAAGAATGATGTAATATGGAATTCAATGATTTCTGGCTTTGCTAGAAATGCAC
This sequence comes from Solanum lycopersicum, assembly GCF_036512215.1. Classification (NCBI taxonomy): domain Eukaryota; kingdom Viridiplantae; phylum Streptophyta; class Magnoliopsida; order Solanales; family Solanaceae; genus Solanum; species Solanum lycopersicum. Next base: position 1,889,198 of record NC_090810.1, on the reverse strand, counting down.
GGTCTTTAGATTCTATGACGTTGTTTGAGAAAATGCAGTTAGCGGGATTTTTCCCGAATGAAAGGACATACGTCTCTGTGTTATCTGCTTGTAGTCATATGGGTCTTGTTGACAAGGGGCGGATATATTTTGACAAGATGAAGAAAGAACATAACTTGTCTCCCAATTTATATCATTATTCATGTATGGTTGACATTCTTGGTAGAAAAGGTTTGGTTGAAGAAGCTAAGGATTTAATAGAAACTATGCCGTTTGCTGCAACTGCTTCCATGTGGGGTTCTGTCTTGGCCTCTTGCAGGGTGTGTGGAAATGTTGAGGTGGCTGAAATTGCTGCTAAGCATTTGTTCGAGCTCGAGCCTAATAATGCTGGGAACCACGTCTTGCTTTCAAACATATATGCTTCCAAGAAAAGGTGGGGTGACGTTGCATCAACAAGAAAACTTCTTAAAGACAGTGAAGCGAAGAAAGAAAGAGGCAAGAGTTGGATACAGATAAAAGACAAGGTTCACACGTTCATGGTCGGGGAAAGAAATCATCCAAGCATTACAGAGGTTTATTCAAGATTGGATGAATTGTTGGTAGGTATGGAGAAGTTAGGTTACAAAGGTGAAACCGAACACGATCTGCATGATGTGGAAGTGAGCAGAAAACATGAGTTTCTGAGACATCATAGTGAGAAGCTTGCTTTTACATATGGATTGATGTGTTTGCCCTTAAATGCTCCTATAAGAATTATGAAGAACCTCAGGATCTGCGGGGACTGTCATTCCTTCATGAAGTTTGCTTCAAAAGTAACACGGAGGGAAATCATCGTTAGAGATGTTAATCGTTTTCATCACTTTACTAATGGATCATGTTCATGTGGAGAATTTTGGTAAAGAATGTAACTGCTTGGATTTTAGATCCTTTCACTGAACCAAGTGTTTTGATTCAGAAACGTGGAAAAAGTAATTAAAATCTGGTTCTTGTAGACCTCGACATGTGTAAGAAATCAGAGGCATTACATCACGGAGTACCTATTATGTTAACATAATGGTGTTACAACAACAAGCTGGTCAAAAACCACTTTCCTCTAAGCATCTGATGTGATCACAAACTTTGTAAACAAGCTGGACCTGGACTCCAGGCAGTGCCTTTCCCATAATATGATGAGCAAAGGCCACCAACTACATCTTCTAACACCACCAAGTTAGATTCTTATGACATCCAGACAGGGGCCAGAATACGCTTGCTCGGTCATTTCTCTTGCCAACAATCACGTTAGAATCTCCACACTCCAAATTTAGCAACCTGTTTTACAGGGTCTGTAGTGGCAAGTCAGCGTCACCAAAGGAAAGTTATCCAGGAGTATAATCAAGAGAGGAATCACCAAGTCATTTAGAATCTTATGGTCCTTGTGAGAAAAACATGGAAGAGTGTGTACTTTGTGACTTTGCTGCGCAGCTGCTGATCCGTGATTAGTATCAGGTGGAAAGTTGGAGATTGAGAAAGGTGAATCATAACAATACTACCTCTCAACCTAATGGTCTCCTCACCGAGCAGAAGGGGACTGTTGTTACTGTTCGATCACACAAGAACTGATATCTTGACAGGACTGACTGAGTGTGGAGGTAACCTGGTTGATGAACGTAAAGAGATACTATTCGCTCGTGAAGCTGCACAGCTCATTTACCTCCTGAGCTCTTTTAGCTTATATTTTAGCTCAGAGAAGCTGTATTCACTACATTACTCCTGAAGTGTGAATAGAGGCTGTATAATGTAGTCCATTATCTGATGAGGAGTTATGTGAATGGACTTACCTCCAATCAGTAACATACCGTAAAGTTGTCTCTGTGGGACTTAAAGGTTACGGGTTTTATGAATGGCATTTCATATTGATTCTGCCCTCTTCACTCTCCAACCCGCCTCATCTTCACTGCTTTTAGGATAATATTTTTGCTTATATACCGAACACAAGAAAATAAGCAAAGAATTCACTTATTTTCCATCAAAGCATTTTTCTTCGTACCGAACACACCCTTTTATCTCTACTCCTTTTCTTTGGTTCTGTCCCTTATATCTTAATGATGTGTTTGGTTTTTCTTGGATTTAATTTTTGTTAGGTTGTGTGTTTCTAATTTTTATCTGAGATAAGTTTATTAAATTTTGGAAATATACTTATATCAAGTGAAATATTTTTAAAGATAATGTTTTATCGATACGCCTCAAACTATGAAAATACAATGCGTATCTTGTGATCAAATATTTTCAAGTAAGATATCCAATAGAATCAAAGTACTAATCAAGTTAATTGAAAGCTTCAATGCTCCGCTAGAAAGACAAAGACATGTCCCAAGTTCCAAAATATCCAAATGTTACTTTCTCTGTTTATTTTTACTTAGCCATTATGTTAAAAATAAATTCATTTTTATTCGTCACTTTTAACATATTAAGAAAATAGAACTATTTTTTCCCCATATTTTATGCTTAGCAAACATACAAAAGAAAAACTCTTTATACAAATCTTCTCCTGCCCAATTTTATTTTGTCTCTCTCTTTTCTTGCTTTATACAAACAAAAATTATACAATTGATTTTTTCGTATATATATATATACCGAAACAGATTATACAATTGCTTCTTTGTATATATGTATAGCGAAATATACATATTAAGTTCGCTATGGAACACAATTATGCAAACAATAACATAATATACAAATATAAGTTTTGCGTTTGCTATATGTGACAATTATTTTCTTTTTTTTTGGGCCTTCTTTTGTTAATAATAACTAAATGAAATTTAACAATATACGTACATAGGATTTTTCCCAAAGTTAGACATACAAGCGGCCCAAAAAACAATTGGGCCAAAAAAAGGAAGTTTTATGAGCCCATTTTTTTCTGAGTGATACTAAAACCCTAATCTCCTTCACTTATATTTTTTCCATTGAAAGCTTACATTTTCTCAGTTGCCGCAGTCGAGTCCTCCGCCGCTCCAATTCTCCAAGTAAGCTTTTTGTTTTCTGCAAATTTCACTTCTTTCTGTATCGATTGATCACAAATTTGCATGTTTATTCGTAATTTGAATATAGTCTAGTTGCATGATTTATCTGTTAATTTATGGATCTAATCGAATATATATAGAAGTTTGGTACATTTGTGATTTTTTCTCTCATACGGTCATTCAACGAGTAGTTATTATCTCATAAAGTTATGTTTTGTGTTGAGAAAAACTGGAATTAAGATAGCAAGTGATAGTTGAGTGACTAGCTGTTTTAATTTGGTAGTGTTTGATGTTTTGTTAATTAGTTTGATAATTCATGATTTAATACAGAAATTTAGAACAGTTGAACATATTGTTTGTGTTATATCTTTTGTTGCAGAAGATAAGATAAACTATTGTATTTTGGAGTTGATTCACTGGGTAATTTTTATTATCGAAAAGATTTGTTTGTACTTGAAAATTTAAGGTAGATCTGTTAGGTAGCATTGTTCTAGTGTTTCATGTTATTAGGCTGAAGAAGTAAGATGATGTGTGCTGTAATTGAAATTGGAAAGTTTACGGTAGGTCTTTTATTGTTTGAATTGGTTTATTTGAGTGAACGATCGGTGTTGATATGTTCCACGTTGATAGTTTTTGCTATCTATGCTTCACATGAGAGCATCACCTGGAATGAGGATGTAATACAGGGTTTTGATTTTGACTTGTATAAGTATCTTGTTTACGCTGTAGGCTTTTGTTGTTTCTGGATAGCTAGTTGTGTGTGGATATGCTACGATTTTCTTCAGATATACTGGTGATCGATAGTTGGTAGGAGTATTAGAGAAGTCGATAATTTCAATTAATATTTGGAGAGTGTGGTGGAGTGAGTTCTTGCACCATCTTTATCAAAACAGTAGTATTTGGAGTGATTCACGTCCTAACGGAGTGCATTGTTATAGTATATAATCTTGACTTGTTTGTGATTGAGTCATTGATTAGTGCTCGATTAGTTCCGACTAACAAAAATCCAGTACCACAGTAAGGGATTACTGTGAAGGACTGTTTCAGTAATTCTTATTTTGTCTATTTAACAGGTTTCCATACTAAGAAGCTTCAGCGAGGATGGGTCGTGTACGTACCAAGACTGTGAAGAAGTCATCCAGACAGGTAATTGAGAGGTACTACTCCAAGATGACCTTGGATTTCCACACCAACAAGAAGATATTGGAGGAAGTTGCCATTATTCCTTCAAAGCGTCTCCGCAACAAGATTGCTGGGTTCTCCACCCACCTTATGAAGCGTATTCAGAAGGGACCTGTTAGAGGCATCTCCCTGAAATTGCAAGAGGAGGAACGTGAGAGACGTATGGACTTTGTTCCTGATGAGTCTGCCATTAAGACCGATCTGATTGAGGTCGACAAGGAGACCCTTGACATGCTTTCAGCTCTTGGCATGTCTGACCTTCCCGGCGTTGTCAAGCAGGCTGCAGAACCACAAGCAGTAGCAGCTCTCCCAACCTTTGGTCGCGGTGCTGGTGGTTTTGGCAGGAAATACTAAGAGAGTACAATATAAGATGTGAACAAATTTAAATCGAGTTTTTGGTAGACTACATGTTTTAGATATATCTTCTTAATTTTGTTCAAGGATTGTTATGCCAAAGTTCAGGTTTATTTTGTTTTGAGAGATGATGGTGAACTATTGAATCTTTGGTTCTAAATGCACTCTATCTATTTCCAATTACATTTTGCTTCTGGAGAGTGTTAACATGGTGCATTTTCGTTCTTTCTTAGAAGATAAACCATAGTAATTACACTTGTAGTGTTGAAAATTTAGTAACTACTTTTCAGGGGAATTTTAATGGCACAAATAATTTCAAAAGAAGATAAATTCAGATTTTTTTTTTACCTAACATTCAATTCGTTTTGAAATCTGATTAATTTGCATTCGTGTTCAAAAGTTTAATTTTAGGGGCAAAATCCTTCATATTAAAGGTGACGTTATTTCTTAGTTCGAAAAATTCAAGATTTCTAATTAAGAATAATATACTGATATTATCGTATACAAAGTATAGTGTTAAATTTTAATACACAAATAAACCGTTGCAGCTAAACTAACCAAGGAAGGAGTAGGGGCAAGGTGAATTGGAAGAGGTTCGATTCCTATTTGATGTTATTAAACTATGAGTCCAAAGCGATCTTGCAAACAACAAACACTTGTTCTCCATAAGAAGTTTGGAAATCAAAGACAATCCTTGAGTGAAATGTATTATTTTTATGTTAGCTGATCTAAGTCGCAGAAATCTATCTTATCAGACTTTTTTGTGGTTTAAATTTTGAATTGATTAAGATGAAATTATGAAATTTGATAATTAGTTATCGAAATATCAGAGTCGAATGATAATCAAATATCGAGCGAAGTGTATTTTTATCAATTACCAAAATTGCCCTTGAAGTGCCAGAGAGCATTTTAACATTATGAACTCTCAACACAGTGTTGAGCTCTCTCAGTGGAGTTGATGATAATGGACAGCATTATCTTCTCCCTCTCTTCCACCGCACACTACTCTCCATCTCCGCCACCCTTTGCCACCTCCATTCTCGCCGGAAAACATCATCCCTCCACCACCTGCATCCTCTCCCTCAAATCATCCTCTGACTCCCCTGAAAAACCCACCACCTCCACCAGCCTCCGCCGCCCCACCACCAATAAGCCCCCTGATATCACCACTCATTCTCAGAATCTCGCATTTTCCAAAAACCCCTTAAAACTTCTCCTTAGTTCCCCTCCTAACACTTCATCACCACCAATCCTCAGTAACAAACTTTGGTTATCTAACAAACTCTCACCACCCCCACCCCCATCCGCACCACCGAGTCCCCCCACTGAAGGAGATGAGAGTGATTTAGACAGTTCAGATGTTGAAGAAATGCAAAAAAGTAGTGAATTTAGGGAAAAAGGGAAAGTCTTTATTGGGAATTTACCAATTTGGGTTAAGAAGAAGGAGCTTACTGAGTTCTTTAGACAATTTGGGCCTATCAAGAATGTGATTTTGATAAAGGGTCATCATGAGACAGAAATGAATAAGGGATTTGGGTTTGTGATATATGGAGGCTCAACTGCAGAAAAGGCAGCAATGAAGGCTGTTGAGTTTGATGGGGTTGAGTTTCACGGGAGGGTGTTGACTGTTAAATTGGATGATGGGAGGAGAATGAAGGCGAAAACCGAGGAAAGGAGGAGGTGGGTGGAAGGGGAAGATGATGTGGAGTATAGGTCCAAGTGGCATGAGGAGAGGGAAGGCTCAAGAAATAGTTTCAGAAAGGTTTTAGATACAGAGCCAGAGAATTGGCAGGCCGTTGTGCAAGCTTTCGAGAGAATCAAGAAGGTATCATGTTTATTGAGTTTCCCGCAATATACTTTTCTTGCATTGCTCATAGCTCCTTGAAGTGTAATTCCAGTAAGATTGGAGCAAAACAATGAAGGAAGATAAGGAATTGGAATTCTAAGTATGTAGTATGGGATTTGTTCTTATAACTATAGTTTTGGTGCTTACTTTTGCATACTAATGTGATTTTACTTTTTACTAATGAGTAATTGATAGTCTTGATCGTCTTAGCAAAGCTTAAACTAGATCCATCAAAAGTGATATAGGCTGTGAACATGTTTCATATGCAGTGCATGGTTATCTACTTGGTTATTTTGAATTGATTGACTCTTTTCTTTATACCCCAGAGACTTGGAATTTAGGCCAAAATTTCCTTTTGAGTCCTGACATGCTAATAGTGCTACCATTATTAGGCTACAAAATGAAGGGAATCAATTTTCTTTCATAAGCTGTAGCTTGTCCATCAAAATGATGTACCTCTGGCCCATTTTATGTAAATGAATTTATGTTCTTGAAACATTTGAATGTTGTACAGAACAATATTGTTAGTAAAATGGTGGCTAATATTCTGGACTCCCTTTTATAGGAAGAGTATTTTATATGAGGATACAAGTTTTAATATTGCAAAAAATATGAGTCTCATTAGTGCAAGTTGTGATTATCCACTTGCTCTTTTTATTGCTTATCCACAACCACAATGTGATTATCAAATAGAAGGTCATGTATATTCTTGCTATATTCTATATCTATTTGAGTCTCATAAGCTTCTTCTATGAAACAATGGATTTTACTTCGGTTGACAGGTAATTAGCTAATTTATACTCGAAGTGGGTAAAGTACAACATGCTTCTGCAGAGATCTTGATCATATTCTTTCAGAGGAAGTGATACCTTCTTTTTGTAGCCATCCAGGAAAGAGTTTGGTTTAATGGTGAACTATTATGGACGGCGTGGTGACATGCATCGTGCACGTGAAACCTTTGAAAAGATGCGTGCTCGAGGGATAGAGCCAACAGTTCATGTGTATACCAAGTAAGTTCCCCTGCCAAACTGTTGTTTATGTTTTAATTAGTCCTTTGTTAAGCAAAATATTGTCGGAAATTACTCCCTACACTAGTGAGTAGATATGTTCAAAGCCAATGTATTTTTCTCCATCCATTCTTGACATTCTTTCCCTTTCCCTTTTCCTGAAGCCAGTGCTCATTGCCCGCTTCCTTTTCTTATCTATTGCTTAGGACAATTGACCATGATCCTGGTGGAATTTGGTCGATAAGTAACTGTCTAGGCTTCTTCTACTTTCTGCTATTTTGTAGTTTTTCTGGATTTTGGTACTTTTTCCCCTCATTTTGCATATCCTATTTGGAATCACGGCTAGAATAGAAGTCTTACCTCAATTAAGAGTCTTGCCTAGGCAATAGATTAGGAGTTTAGGCGTAGGAGTTGCAAACAGTTGTTTAACATTATTTTACTTTATTAATCTTTTTGATAATCGCTTATTCTCATTGTTTTCTTAACATAATTCTTGCTGAAATTTTCTCTTTTCCCAAGGTTTGAACATGAGTTAATTTATTAATTGCATAGTTGTGCTCCTTCATTTTTATTTTTATTTTTGAAAACTGGAAACATGTATTCCTCTACATACCTTAACGCTGGCCACCTCCAAAATATGAGCTTACAAGGAGAATATTAATTGCAAAACTCCTAAGAAGTCCATTATCTGAACTTCATCTTCTATCTTTACATTACTCTTTACACCAAACATACAATTGTGATACAGCTCCATTTTTATCTTTTGTATGGAACTAGATCTGCCTTAAAGGAATCTCACATTTTCCTCCTTCCATATATTCCACCAAATACTGGCTGCTATGTTCTCTACCATCATTTTTTACTCTTACTCCCACCTCTTCTTATCTAGCAGCTTAGTAAATCTGCAGTGTGCTCTGACGTTGTCCATTCCTCCCTACCCAAACAGATAAAAAGTGCCCAAACTTGTCTAGTTACCTTACAATGAAGGAACAAGTGACTATTAGTTTCTGCAGCCCCCACACGTAAAGGGAATCTAGAGGCTACTTAAGTTTCCTTTTCTGAAGTGCCTCATTGTGTGAGGCATTCTTTTGTCACCACTAGCCATGTAAAACATTTCTACTTTGTTGGTGCCTGCTTTTCCAAGTAGCTTCCCATGGACCCTTGGGACTTCCTTCCATCTCAAATAGACTCCACTTGTGAACTTTATTTACTTAGAACTGCCCATCTTCATTGTGTCTCCATCTAATTTTCTTCTCGTCCAGTGGTTGTCCCATGAAATTTCCCACTCTTCCTCCTTCATTTCTCTTTACTCTCTCGTACTCGAAAAAGGAAATTTTCCTTCAATGTTGGTTGGAAATATTTTATTCACTGTTAAATACTCAAAATGTTTGTGTTCATTCTCTTAGTATGGCTAAAGCATCTGGGAAATTTTTACTACTTCACTCGTTGGGCTTCAAGTTCATTGCTCAAAAAGCTTTAATTTTACCATATTCTCTGTATTGTTATTGCAGCCTCATCCATGCTTATGCAGTGGCTAGAGACATGGAAGAAGCACTATCTTGTGTGAGGAGAATGAAAGATGAAGGAATTGAAATGAGTCTCGTGACTCACAGCATCCTTGTTGATGGATTTGCAAAACTGGGCAATATAGAGTGAGGAATCGACCTGCCTTTAATTGTTATTCACGCAGCTTCGTCTCTGGTTACCTCTTCTTTTAAAGCTTTTGTCTGTGTTGATATTTTGGTTGTGTTTCCATTGGATTTTTATAAGGTTGTGTAGTTTGAAAGTGTATTGCTCTCATTTTCATCTTGGTTTAGTAAATGACCTAGGAAATGTAAAACAAAATACTGAAGTTTGAAGTTAAAATTTCAACCGCAAGTCAACAACAATTTTATTGACTGTATTGCAAGTGTGGATATATTAACTGTGCATAATTGTATTACTGAGTTATTTGTTGGAATATAGAATTATATAACCTATTTCTAGGTTTTATGTAGTGTGTATATAATTATGATAGCTATATGGATTATGGGATAATCCAACACAACCCCCTGCGGGAATAAGATGTCCTGTCTCAAACTGTGGGAGTGCTTGCTAGATTATTTTGTTGCTTGACAGCTCTTGAAGTAATTGAAACTGATTGTACGCAATGATATCTTCCCACAATGTAGTCTTGATTTTATGCTGGAATTCTTTGAGGTCAATACATGATACCTGAAACAATGTCTTCACACTAAAGCTACTTTTGTGCTATCAATTTTTTTTTTTTTTGGTGGAGAAACTAGTTATCTCAACTTCTGTTTGAGTTACATAGTGAGAACCTTGTTCCTAATCTTTCAATTGTTGTTCATTTTTGTGGAAGAGCTGCAGAGCAATGTTTTAAGGAGGCTAAAGAGAGGTATCTGACTTTAAATGCTATTATATATGGCAGCATCATATATGCTAACTGGTATGTTTTCATTAATATTTAGCATTTCTGCTTTTCAATTTTAAGTTGGAGTTCATTATGGTCTTATATGATGCATGCAACTTCAAACTAGCGAACCATTTTTCTGATTCCCACTGTTCACTGAAATTCACTCTTCACGCTCCCTGATATTTCATTCATGTTTGTTGGATATCATTGCAAGTTAATGTTATCTGTTTGGGTTTTTAATGAACTGACAGCCAAACATGCAATATGGACCGAGCTGAAGAGTTGGTTAGGGAGATGGAAGAAGAGGGTATTGATGCTCCAATTGATATCTATCATATCATGATGGATGGTTATACCTCGATAGGAAATGAGGACAAATGTCTCATTTTATTTGATAGACTTAAGGCAAGTATCATTCAGGATAATTGCATAGATGACTGGAACTTATGCTTGGTCAAATGTTTTTCTGTACTATATACAATATAGAATAGTATGAAAAATTATCAACCTACAAAATGAATGCATGATGTCACTGTTTAGTATGGAACTCTTCACAGGAGGATACTATAATTTCTTTTAAAAAAAGAAACACCTTTCTGAACAATGTTCTGAAAGGAGAAAATACAAAACCTTTGACAGTGTTTTGAATATGAAATAGGACTTCTGAGTAGACCTAGCAATGGTCATGAACAGTTGCGTTCTTTGAATCTTTATTTGCATTCCTGAATTGTCTAATGTGGTATTGTAATTTCTCTTGCAGGAGTGTGGATTTACACCTTCAGTTGTCAGCTATGGATGTTTAATGAATCTCTTTATCAAGGTGCCTTTTTGTCATTCCTGCCAGTGAATTTGTAACTTTCATTCATTAGCATGCTGATTTGTTTTTTGATCTTTTGTAAGACATTCTGATCTGATACCTGTAACAGAGTTCATATAAATAGTAGCAATGGGCAAAAAGGATAATTTAGTTCTACTAGGAGTCATGACCATGGTCTCCTACTTGAGACCCCAGAGTTTGCCTCCTCAAAACCAAAAGTTCCAATAATATGGTTGACTTAGCTTGTGGAATTCTTAAACCAATAAATTCCAGCAATTCTGTAAGCAGCAAGTTCCCATAAGGTGCTGGAGACTAGAGTCATGTGCATCAAGTCAGTTATTTAACTAAATTGAATTGCTTGGTCTTATTATCTGCATTCATCCCTTTCCTTATATACAGCAAGTTTAAAAGGTGTCTGTCTTTCAACATTGTTCATGTCTTGGAATAACAGGTGCAATATGCCATCTTGATAGTCTCAATTTTTGAGACTATTGCTTTCTCTGGCTTTTACAGCTTTGCTGGTTTATAACACTAAGTAAAGACGAACAACATCTGGCGAAGTGTTAAGTATCAATCCAACACTGAAATTTAAATGTTTTATTATTCTTACTTATCAGAAAATATTTTACTAATTCCATGGTCTAAAGCTATTCTATTCCTGCAATATGAAAACTTTACTCATTTGGGCCTATATTTCTACTAATTAATCTCCAGAGGTGAATCTAAGATTTAAACTTGATGGGTTCAGCCTTTAAGGTTCTAGCCCTGAACTCATTATACAAAAAAAATTAATGGGTTCAGATAACTTCAGATCTAGTGCATGTTGAAATTTCAGTAGATTTTCACATATATATCTATGCTCCACGTCGAAATATTGGGTTTTACCCTGTCCGCACCCAAAGGATAGCGGCTGCGGGTTTCCCTTGTCATCAAAAAAATAAAAATAAAAAAAAATATTGGGTTTGGATGAACCCCGCACCAAAAGGTTGCATCTGCCCCAGCTAATTGCAATATATTGAATTGCTGATGAGTTGTTGCACAACTTCTTAATCAATTTGAAATTTGTATATCAATTTTATACCCTGGCAGGTTGGTAAAGTCTCCAAAGCTTTTGAGGTCAGTGAAATGATGAAGTTGGCTGGCATAAAGCATAACATGAAGACATATTCCATGTTGATCAACGGATTCATTAATTTGAAAGATTGGGCAAATGCATTTGCAATTTTTGAGGATGTGATAAGAGACGGCTTGAAGCCAGATGTGGTCCTCTATAATAACATTATCAGAGCATTTTGTGGCATGGGTAACATAGAACGTGCTGTACGTATAGTTGAGGAAATGAAAAAGGAGAGGCATAGACCTACTTCACGGACTTTTATGCCAATTATACACGCCTTTGCTAAAGCTGGAGAAATAAGAAAAGCACTTGACGTTTTTGATATGATGAGAAGGAGTGGCTGCATCCCAACTGTTCAGACTTTCAACGCATTAATTCTTGGACTTGTTGAGAAACTTCAGGTAAATCTATGTTCCAGAATCTAGTTTTCATTTGGACACGCTTAAAAAAGAAATATTTGTGTTACCTGTCCATTTCTATAAAGGGTACTGGATGTGGTATGTGTAATGACTGACAGGTTCCAGTGATTTAATAACATAATTGATTTTTTTAGTAACTTTCTAAATGACCAATTATAAACCACCAAGAATTCACATGAAAATATATTCTTGTGGTGAACTTGTGGACTTCTGCCTCACCACTCATCTGCACTTCCTGTAAAAGTTAAAATAGAAGAACAACATTCTCTCATAGTCATTCTGGTTGGGTTGACCGAGAAGTAATCAGGCGTAAAATTAATCAAATGGAAAGATGTTGCTTTATGGCTTTGTTATGCATAGCAAACCAGCATAGTTAGACTAAGTTCTGACTTACCTATCCTAACAAATGAATTCATGTGCCAAATTACTGATTCTTCACGAAAATGCACTCTCATTTACAACTTGAGAGTGCATTCTTCCTGCTTCCGTATAGTAGAAAGTATTTTACAGCCCTTATGACAAAAAATTGGTGACCTTTCAAAGAAGAGAAACCTTCATTGACCATTTAGACAGAAATAAACTGATCTATATCTGGAGTTGATGTAGCAAACTGTGGACATTATCAGCATGAAATGCTATATGGATATTAAGGATCAACAACTTTTGTGTTAGGTAATCTTGTATAACCGAACTTGAATTTCCCTAACCAAATATGCTAATGTTGATGTTCTATTAATAATAAATGGCTTGTGAACTCCTAGATGGCTTCCAATGTAAGATGTAATTCCAGATGGATTTAAAGGATCACAATTTTCTTCACATACAGCATCTCTGTTTCCTCTTTCTTTCTGCGGATAAGAAGGGCTTAGGACTGGTATTGCCTTTGGCATTACAGTATCTTTTGCCTGGTCTTGCTGTGTGATTGAACTCCTTTACTTACGGGTTCAACTCTCATAGTGGAGTCTGTAATTCCATGTTTGAAAATTATCAGGCCTATCAAACTTAATTTTTGTAGACCCTTTTCATTTGTTTGCTTTATATTTAACTTGATGCAGATGGAGAAAGCTGTGCAAGTTTTAGATGAGATGTTGCTTGCAGGAATTAGGCCAAATGAACGTACATATACAACCATTATGGATGGTTATGCATCTCTTGGCGATACAGGAAAAGCTTTTGAGTATTTTTCAAGAATTAAAGATGAGGGTCTGGAGCTTGACATATATACATATGAGGCATTACTCAAGGCATGTTGTAAAGCAGGCAGGATGCAAAGTGCTTTGGCAGTGACAAAAGAAATGAGTGCCAAAAACATCCCGAGGAACACCTACGTATACAACATATTAATTGACGGGTATGGAGTCTACATATTTGGTTGTATCTGCTTGCAAACTATTTTACAGGATCATAACTTTCATTTGACTGTGGACCTTTTGGTGACGGGATGAAGGAAGAAAATGTTGATTAGCACATCGCTTTTAACAGTTATATAAACCTTCTATTTGATGGTATTTTGCCTCCGGCTATCTTCTTATCCTGTATCCGGTCATATTTGCTATGTTCTCTGTGCAGATGGGCTCGAAGAGGTGATGTTTGGGAGGCTGCTGACCTGATGCAACAAATGAGGCAAGAAGGGGTTCAACCTGACATCCATACCTATACTTCTTTCGTAAATGCTTGTTGTAAAGCTGGAGACATGCAGGTATCCATTTGATGACATTATAAAGTTTAGATGCTTTTATATTTGCTAATTCAGCTTAGTCAAAATGCCTGCAAATGGATATGTTAATCTAGTTTGTTGCTTTCTGTACTCTTATATACGTTTAACTTTCAGTAATGATGTGCTTTAGACTTTTTGGGGTTTTCAAGCACTTCCTATGAACATCCTCGAATTTTTTGAATACTATGTGAAATATGTTTGACCCATGTAGTGTTTTAAGTTTCCAACTTCGTGGTTCTACTAATGCTTCTAGTTGCTTTGACTCTTAATCATATGCTCTGCATAGTGGTAGCTTTTATTGGCAAAAGAATGTATGCTCTTTATTTTCCCAAATATCCAAATGACTACAATCAGTTCTCTTTTCGTTTCAGAAAGCGACAAACACAATTCTAGAGATGAAAAGGATTGGGGTTAAACCTAATGTTAAAACGTACACCACTCTCATACACGGTTGGGCACGGGCTTCACTTCCTGAAAAGGCTCTAAAATGCTTTGAAGAGATGAAGCGATCTGGTTTGAAGCCAGATAAAGCCGTCTATCATTGTTTAATGACGTCGCTGTTGTCAAGGGCCACAGTTGCTGAATATTACATTATAGAGGGGATCCACCATGTTTGTGAAGAGATGGTGGAGTCTGGATTGACTGTTGATATGGGAACTGCAGTTCATTGGTCAAGATGCTTGCGGAAGATTGAGAGGACCGGAGGTAATTTAACCGAAGCACTTCAGAAGACCTTCCCTCCTGATTGGAATTCCCACAGAAATCCTAATGCAGCTTCAAATAACACTGGGAATACTGAAGGGTCAGACAACGATGATTACGATGATGGTCCTTTCTATGAGACTGACAGTGACGATGATACAAATGCCCCTGCGTAGCTTGATGAAATTCGGTTGCCACGCTCTCCATCTGTTTAGATGTATTAGGTTGAGCTGTTTTTGTGTAGAAAATACAGAAAAGAGGTGTTAGATGTTAGATGAAATTTTGACACTAGTTGTGTCTTCATGTTGTCTGATCAAGATTGCAAAATTCAATCTATTCTTGTTGTAAATGTCTTTACTTTTTTCCAGATATCTTGGAGAAATTATAGCCAACAGAAAATCATGTGTCTTTAACCTGAAATGTATATTATGTTTTTTTTTTTGTTTTTTTCCCTTGGTTGAGTTTTTTTTTTTTTTTTTACAACGGTGGTGTCCTAGAGACGATTACTTCCATTACGAACCAGAAAGACACTAAATTCTCCTTTTGAAATGGTGAATCGCGGCAAAAAGTCATCTTGCCCTTACCCTTGAATTCTTACGTCTTAATGAAAAACGTTTGAACTTCAATTTAACTTTTATCTCTGATTGGTGTCTTATTTAGCACTTAACTTTTTTGCCTTTGCTAAGATTTAAACTCTAATCTCTCGTGATTTTCACCCACTCTATTGAATGTTAAGTTTCACCCTTAGTTGCACGATACTTGATTATTATCACACAATTTTTTTTTATATTAGATCATAAATTTTAAAAGTCTTTTTCTATTTTTTATATTTTATGTCCAATCAAACAATGCTACATAAATTGAAACGAATAAAATTCTAGAAACCACAAACATATGGTAGTACTAAAATTTGCTTTGTTTGAGGCATGTTTGTACCATCAAAATATGGTGTACTAGACACTAAGTAGCATAGAATTTGTTACAAGAAATTTGGAAATTCTTTGTTGGATTTTATTATATTCTAAAAAAAGATGATGTAATAATTTATGTTCCCTAAATTTTAAGAAAAAAAAAAGGAATTGTAATATATTCCATTTAACTATGCAAACAATACTATCTAAAATGTAAAAGATGAAAAAGGAAGAGGATAAGAATCTTGATGAAACAAATAGATGCTTATACAAAAGAAATGAGACCAAAAAAACAATAAATGGAAATAGTAAAAGTATAGTTTAAGTGCTAATTGTTGAGGTTTTGAATAGATGAAACGAGATCACTTGGCCTTTTACGATTTGAATAGAAGAAAATAATTTTGTCATCTTTCATGTGAAAAACAATAAAGATATCTTATATGTAAAAAAATAAAATTTCTTATGAAAAAGATATAAAACTGTTTTCTTTTCGTAAAAAACCTTTTTTTTCTTTTTCTTGACACGTAGTAATCTGTTACATAAATATTTGAAAATTTAAATTACATATAGCATGTATGTACTAAAGTGAGATAACTCCTATTCTTAATTCTAATTTTATATATATAGAAATGCTTGGGATCATATTTAAGTATTTCGTATATATATATTATGTGATTATAAAAAAAAGATTACACCTTTGTTAGCGATTACTTCCATTTAAAATGAAATCATATGAGTTATTTTTTTGTTAGATATAAATATAATGTATTTCACTATGTTTTGAAAATCTAAATCTTGTTACATTTCCTAATTAAATAAATAAAGCTATTTAAGAACTTTCCTCTAAATTGAATGTTCCTTAGTTTTATAAAACGTGAAATATTTTCGAAAAAAAATATATTTGGATAATAGCAGCATAATATTGACCTGAATATTTCAGACTTAATTAGTAATTAGGAATAAAAAAATGTCCCATAATTATTTATCACTATCCTAAAACATGCTAAGTAATGCAAGAATTGATAATTAATTAGTTACAACTCCCTTAATTGACTTTTATTATTAAAAACATATCTCAAAACCTCCAATAATTATCTGAATTTGGTCATTCACGTATTTCAAAATCTTTTTATTAATTAATTAAAAGTTAGGATAATGACACTTTTAATCCCCAGGTATTAGTAAATTCTTATTTTGGTCCTTGTGAATTGTGATATTATTAAAGGGAAGTTTTGAAGTAACAGTAAAGTTATCTCTGTGTGATTTATGGGATCACATATTCAAGCCATGAAAACAGTCGATGCTTGCATCAAGATAGATGGCCTACGTCACACCCCTTAACGTGTGTCAGTACAGAATACTTAGTGCACTGAACTGTTTCTTTGATCTTATATGGCTAATGTAATTAACCTTCTAGTAATAATTAAAATATGTTCTTTATGATGGTGTCTATAGCTAGAAAATATGATATATTTGAACTATTTTTAAAAGTTTATTACCTTTAATATAAAGTAATAATACAAATTTTACATAGTAAATGTCTATGCAATATGTGATAGAAGCCCTACTAGCGTAGCAAGTCTGGTCGCTGGTGTGCTGTTCGTTCTAGCGATAGGCTTCAAGCGCGATTCTGATTCTCAATTTGGTTTTCTGTTCTGGAATGAATCTGTTCTAAAGAAAGACCTGCCTATATTGAAGAGGGGCTGGTTCACGGTAATGAATGGTTGTATCGGTCGGGGCAAGCACAGCACTAAGGATTTATAATAATTCATAAAATTTGTGATTATTTACGAATAAATTAAATGGATCAAAAGTACACACCGCATCTCAATTAATTGAAGGCTAAATATACTTATTCAATTCTACAAAGACCATAATCAAAATTTATCATTTTAATTAATTGAAAGTAATTATGAGAACAATTAGAGCAAATTAAAGGTAAATATAATTGAACTCTAATCATAGAATTAAGGTCAATATATCATTATGTACCTCACCTACTAGTCATGAGGAGTGGTAGAGAGGGGACAAAACAATTCATATACATACTTTTTTTTTGCCACTTGAGAAAATATTTTTTTTAAAAAAAAATTAATTAAGATTATGAAGATAAGAATCTCAATATTCCTAAACAAAATTTTCTAATTAATCACACGAGGGAAGTATCAGAAGAAATTTCTTGATAATTTAAAAATAATTGAGACTAGATTAATAAAATAGCCTAATATTGTTGGAACTTTGTACTTAGATAGTTTTTTATGAATATATATATAATTCTTAAACTTGTACGTTCAAAAAAATTTATCATGATAACAAGAGGATGTGGCATGTGTATTAATTATGTGTTATATCTTATGGAATTATTTTTCATTTGCCTTTTACTAATTTTATTTGTGATATTATATTCGATATGCTATTGTTGAATTAAAAATTACTTTTAATTTCAATTAATTATATGATCGACATACTTTTCATTTTAATCAGTCTAAAACAAATGCTAGCTAGAAGGCGATCGATTGGCTTGGAGAGGAAAGGAAACCTAAAAACTAAAAATAAAAAGATATAAATGAATTGAATAAAGAATGTATAGAACCTTAAGCATTATTGAGAGTAAAAGGGGGTATCCACATAGAAGGTTTATTATATTTATCTTTCGATTTCACAGCGAAAATGTTCAAAGCATTATCTTCGTCAATTATCTTGATATCGAAAAGAAAGAGGACAAGGTCTTACATATTTAAAAGTCAGAAAAAAGATAAATTTCCCGTCTTATCGGGAAGGATTTGGAATGGAATAATATCGATTCATACAGAAGAAAAGGAGAGTGAGTACTGATCTGATAAAAAAAAAGGTGGGGGAAGGTGATTCCATGATTATAAGTTCATTCCATACCGGACCAGGCCGGAATAGGGTTATATACATTCTCATAATGAGAAGGGGCCATTCGGGCCTATCATGAAAAATATATTTCTTTTTCATATTTTATTGCCTTCGACTTGTCCAAGGAATGAGCTTCCCCAGAGTAAAATCCCGTGGACAGGATTTATGGCTACACAAACTGTTGAGAACAGTTCTAGATCTGGTCCAAGACGAACTGCAGTAGGAGATTTATTAAAACCATTGAATTCGGAATATGGTAAAGTAGCTCCTGGGTGGGGAATAGATCGATATGAACAGGGCAGAAGACGATCCAAAAAGCGAAGGCTCACCCAGTTGTGGTGGTCTAGCTCAACCTCCAAGTAGGAATAGATTCTATGAGTCGTGATCCAGTTAAGATAGGGGGCATTTTTATTTGATAAATATTAGTAACACTATAAACATTTTATCTATATCAAATCTCACTTATTTGAGAAAAAAAAATTACAAAAATATTTTTTAAAAGAGTAATTTTGAAACATTATAAATTCTTCCTCTTGAGTAATTATATATAGATGGAGATAGAACACATGTGTTTTGTCCACTAGTTAAAAGAAATGTCCTCTATGTTTTATGAAGCAAAAAAATTGTTGATTCACTATTATTAGGCTATGGTCCAATTTCTTCAATTATATATATGAGTTATGACAACCTTTTATCAGAGTTTTTAATCATAATTATATTGCATGCATGCATGCATGATATATAGCTCATAATGATGACCCCTTCTTGTCTTTCATTAAGCTACACTTCAAATATTTTTTGGTTAAATAGATAGACAAATTTTTTAAGTTTCTCGATAAATTTTATTTAAACACTCGAAATGATATGTCACCTGTTTTAATTAAGAACATAATTAAGCATTTCTCTTAGAAATCTTGAATTCAAATTTTGATTTAAAAAATTATGTCTTCTAAAGAGTCCGTTAAGAAGTTAAGATAACCATGATAAATATGTCTTTTTTGGTTATACGCATCAAATTCAATTGAAATAAGTCTAATGCTTTGTTGCTTATTGAACTAATGCATATATATAATTAAAATTAAAATAACATATTTTAAATCCTTAGCTTATTTACATAATATACAATACTTGTGAATATACACAATTTATTTTTAAAATTGAAATTAAAAGTATATTTAATAGAAACACTTTATTATGTGCTTAGATGCTCGAAAAATTAATTGTAATTCAAATTATGTCTACTTAAAATTTACTCACAAATTATTGACTATGTATTAAGCCAAGTTTTTAACAGAAAAATGAAAATATTTAATGTGTGAGTTTTTGTGTGTGTAATTATTTGTTGAAAGATGTTTCTCTTTATTTGCTACAGTATATATACTCAAGTGTCTTTTCTAATGATAGTACACAGTAAAGAGGAAGGTGATAATTATTTTTCCAATTTTAATTTAACACGAAATTTAAAAAAATAATTTTTAATTTTTTTTAGAATAAATAGGAAGATGATAATTGTTTGCCTTTTTTTAAAAAAAAATATTCAAGTGTCTTTACTAAAGACATTTAGAATAAAAATATTATTTAATTCATCATTTTATATATATCATGAAAAAATAGAAATTAAAGAATTGTAAATAAAAAGTATATTCTTTTTGAAATGAATTGAAAAAATAGTAGAACAAACAATGTGGAGTATAGTTTAAATCCTCCGGGGTACATACTTGCTTTTATTAGGGAGAGTTTTACCCGTTAATGTAGAATATAATTAGAAATAAAAATAATTTACTAATGATATAATTTTTCAAAATTAATATTATTATTTCCTCAGTGCTGATTAACACAAGACATTTGGAATGTTAAAAGTCAATCAACTTTTTTTATTGATTAAAATTACTTTATATACCTTTTAATTATTCTAAATTGTTGATTATAACATTTTATAATATTTTTATATTCTTTAATAATTTTTAAAATTTTCTTAAAGCTTCTATATCTAAATTTACGGAAATTTAAACTTTGAAGTGTCACTTCAGTATTTGAAGTATCGTAGTGTTATTTCATGGTTGTACACTACTTTATATTATATTTTAAAATTAAAAAGAGAAAAAACTATAACATAAATTATTAGCGGTTGCAGAGAAATAAAAGTAAGAAAAAACAGTGAGTATATGAGGAGCCTTATAAATGATAATAATAATAATAAATTCATTGCAAATAAATGGAAAGGTAAAAAATAGAAGCAAATTATACTATTATAACTTTACTATATAATTTTGAATATCAACATTTTGATGTCCTTTTCTCTGAATTTCTGATTTCTTTAATAATGTTTGATGTATTAAAAATTATATCATAATGTTAGCCGATAAGTAAATATTTTAATTTTGAAAATATATATTAATTTAAATATTTAAATTCATTCTTATCATATTTCGTGAATATACACTATTATTATATCATATAAATTTTGAAGGTCATAACGATCATTTTATAAAATGTCATGTTTGAATGTGTATACTTCAAAATTAAAATATTTAGTTATTAATTGAAGTTTGAATATTATATATATATATATATATATATATATGAATATGAGAGTGATCATACAACGCGATGGTAAATTTTCTTAAATTTTAAAAGATAAATAAAATTGATAGCTTTTTTAGTGTAAAAAAAATTGTATATAGAAACAAATCTATATTATGCATGACAAAAAGTAAGATGACCCTAAATGTTTAATAACAACAAATGAATTATGCAAATAATGTTGGTTCTTAGAAAGCACAAAGGACCAAAAATAAGAAAAAAAAAATTAGAAATCTATTTTTATTATTATTTATTACATATATGATTTAGCTTGAAGGAACATATCTTATCATGAAATTCTGTAGCTAACATTATTATAAGAACTTATCAATGATAAGATTAAGACATTAAATTATTATGAGGCTGCATTTTTTTGGCTAAGCATACTTGATAATTAAAAAATAATTGTAACATTTCTCTTATGCACACCTCTTCAAAAGTTATAATAATAATAATAATATATCCACTTAATTTAATAAGTAAAGTCTGAAAAATTACGATATACATATATTTTATCCTACTTTCGATCTATTCACTTTTCTCTTCTGAAATATTTTTTTGAGATTTTACTGATAAGTAATTTCTTAGAGAGTACGTCCAAGCTAAGAACATCACTTATTTAGAAACCGAAAAAATATTACTATGAATTTTTTTTTGTTATATAACTTTCAATTCCAATCAATTGCACTATTGCTATCTTCATATTTTCGTGATAGTGCATTTATTAAAACCATTAAATTCTTATTTTATTTTATTTTTTTAAAAAAAAACATTACTTACAATTAAATAACACACATGAAATAGACCTAACCACCACCCTCCCATTTCCTCTCCACCTTCCTCTCACCTCTCTCTCTTTATATCTCTCCCTATTCCTTTTTATTATCACCATTAATACCAACCAAAAAAAAAAAAAAATCACAAACTTTTTGAAATCCCAAAAAAATCACTAGAATATACAAACTATCCCCAAAAAAATTCTTTGTATCCCAATAACCATTAGAAACTACCTCAAAAAGTTGGAATTTTGAAGGAAAAAAAAACACACAACTTTTTTGTACCTTAAAAACCATTAGAAACAACCCCAAAAACTTGGAATTCTTGAAAAAAAAAATTACAACTTTTTTTTTGTATATCCCAAATACCATTACAAACAACCCCAAAAAGTTGGAATTCTTGAAAAAAAAAATTACAACTTTTTTTTTTTTTTGTATATCCCAAAATACCAATACAAACATCCCCAAAAAGTTGGATTTCTTGAAAACAAAAAAATCACAACTTTTTTGTATCCCAAAAAGTTGGATTTCTTTTTTTAAAAAAAAGAACCATTTTTTTATGGGCAAGAAAATGAATCTTGGTTCATGGCAATGGCCTTCTTGTACTCATTCCAAGACTCAATCTTTTAGAGCAAACCACATTTTCAAGACTATAAATTCCATCTTTTTAGACCCTTCAAACACTGATCATCATCATCATGGGGTTGTTGAAATTGAAACCACACCAGAATCTTGGTTCACAAATTCTTCAGAATCAGCAAGTTTTTCCACAGAGTCTGAAGAAACAGGGGAACCATTAATGGAGTTAATCATTAAAGGGGTTCGCTCCGAAAGACTGTTCTTTGAGCCAAATTGTACTAGCTCATCAATCTTAGAACACCAGGATCAGAGTCAGAGTCAGAGTCGGGATCAGGATCAGAGTCAAAGTCAGAGTCAGGAGAAACTAAAAGAAATTGAAGAAGATGTTGATGAAGAATTGCCATTTAAGGAAAGTGTGGCATTGGCGTTGGAATCAGAGGATCCATATTTGGATTTTAAGAAATCAATGGAAGAAATGGTGGACACACATGAGATTAAAGATTGGGAATCTTTACAAGAATTATTACAATGGTATTTGAAGATGAATGGAAAAAATAATCATGGTTTTATTATTGGTGCTTTTGTTGATTTACTTATTGGATTTACACCTTCTAATTGTGATTCAATTACTTGTTATTCTTCTGCTGCTTCTTCTTTTTCTTCAATTGAGGAGAAGGGGGAATAGTGATAACTAGGAAAAAAAATTTGTAATATTTATGTATATTATTATGGTAAAAAGTAGTAGTGACATTGGATTATGGTAGGAGGGTGATAATAATAATGTTGATATCGGAACTAGACAATATTCGATTACCTGTTAATATTTTGCTCTATTCTTCTATCTTCTTATTTTTCTATCTTGACTTATAGCGAATTACACTTGTGTCGTGTCTCTGTCCCCGAGACTTTTTGTGTCCTACTTCTATCTCTCCTTGTACCATTTTATTACTCTCTCCGTTTGCTATTATTTATAAAAAGTTTGACTAATATTTTAAAATTTGTTTTTTTTATCATATTGATATGCAAAATTGCAGTTTATAGTATAGTTTTTGAATATCTAAATTTTTTGTTTAAAATATCGAATTAATGTAATATAATTTAACTTTGAAAATTAATCAAAATTAACTTTTGAAAAGCTCAACATGACAAATAAAAATAGACAAATTTAGTAGAATATATCTGTATTTGTCTTTATATGTTTAAACCATCTCAGTCTCGTTTTCCGTATCTTCTTTACTATGAAGGTTACTCACATGTTGTCTTGAATAACTTCGTTCCTGAATCCTGATTATATCTTTCTTTATATGTTTGAACCATGTCTCATTTTCCGTATCTTCTTTATTATGAAGGTCACTCACATGTTGTCTTGAATAACTTCGTTCCTGAATCCTGATTATATCTCTCTTTAATGTTCTTATTATCGTTATCCTCAATTCTTTGAAAATGCAAGTTCTTGACTGATCGACAAATACTTTACTTCATACGAGGTAACATAATTGATCTAATCAACATATAATATGTAACATTATCATTAATCTCCTTACTCCAAGTGGCTCTCCATTTCAAAGAGAAGAGTGGTGCAACAAAACCAAAAATAATGCCTCTTAACAATTTCATTAGAGTGATGCCCTTGCATAATAGAGCGTTTATAAATATTAATAAAAAGTGTTAAATATTTATTATTATTCATTAATTGTCAATGAATCGAATATTATTATAAACTTAAAAAATATTTATAGATAATTAAATTATATTATTAATTAATTATCGTTAAAAAATATTTTTGATATAGTATCATTGTACCTTACCATGATTAAAAGTACCTTCCTTTGAGTTTGACATACCAACAAACACTATCATTCTGCCTTTTTCATGGGTTTTAAGACAATGCTTGGCAACATTAAATGAAGCATAATAGATAGACAATGTAGATACTCCCTCTATTTAAAATTATCTGAAATAATAAAATTATTTTATCGATTTTGAAGTTTAAGATAAAATTAATTATTTTTTCTTTATTTTACTTTTGGTATAATTTTTCTTGAAAATAACAAAGTCTTTGATATGAGGCGCTATTTACTTCTTGAAGTTGTTAATTTAATTTATCGGCATAATGAATAAATATAGGGCAACTTTCATATATAACAAATATAAAATTTATATTTGTATTTTATAGTAAAATTTGCATAATTGCGCTCCATAGCAAACTTATATATATAATTTGCTATACACATACAATTGAAGCGAATTGTATGAAACGAGAAAGAGAGAAATTGTATACAATTTGAATTGTATAAAACAAGAAAGCGAGAAAGGCAAAATTGAATTGTATAAAATGAGAAATTGAGAAATTATATACAATTTGAATTTGTATAAAATGAGAAAGAGAAAAAGGTAAATAGAGACTTGTGCATGGAATATACAATTGAATCGAATTGTATAAAATGAGAAAGAGAGAAATTATATACAATTTGAATTTGTATAAAACGAGAAAGGCGAAAGAGACTTGCGCAGGGAAATATTTGTATTGTATAATTATAAGTGCATAGGACGAAGACATATGTATTTGCATGTGTTTATACAATTTTCTCTCGCTTTATACAGTTAGAAACACAACTTACACAATTCTATTGTATAAAGCGAGAGAGGCGAGCGACAGAGGGAGAGTGGCGAGCGAGAATGTGACGGAGAGAGCGACTGACAAACAATTTGCCATGGAACACAAATAAATCAAAGGATAGGTACTATATATATTTTATATTATTAGTTTGTCATTCTATACAATTATCCCATAAATATATACTTTAATTTGATCTCAACTGATAATGATGTCTTCTAACTGTATACACAAGTAGATAGTTAAACATGCATCTTACTTGACATCCTACATGATAATTTTGTGTTCTAATTGTATCATATCACTATTTGTTCAATTTTATACAAATCTAAATATTTATTTGTGCACACTTAAAATTAAAGTGTACACATATCAACTAAAGTCAAATTAAATGTCTATTCAGGTTTCTACATTTCTTGGCAAGGTGACTTTAGCAATTGCATACTCATTAATGAAAATGACACATAAATTGAGTAAATATTTAACGAAGAGAAATTACAATTTATATACAAACTAGATTAAAATAATATTAATAAAAGTTCTTTATAATTATTATTCTTAAGTAGCGTATAAAAAAAAAGAGATAAATAATTTGAAACGGAAAAAAAATATTATCACATATAGAAAGAAGCATGTGTTTATTGATAGGAATTTGTGTCAAAAACATCTTTATGATTTAAAAAAGGGTAGTTAGAAGATCATGTGGTGTGAATAAGAATAATGTCTCTATAAACATTAGTTAAAAGTAGTTTTCTATATGTATATATATATATTCATACAGCCTGGATAACAAGGATTATAATTTATAGGTGTTAATATTAATTTGGACCATAGTTGCTCAAACAATATAATGCCATGTCTTTCAACTATGTGCCCACTATTTATTTATTTATTTTTGGACCATATTCTTTGACTTCAATTAAGAGTTAGGCATGAATCTTGCATGAGATTCAAAGGGAGATAATGAAATTTGTGTACAAGTAACATGATCCATGGGTGTGACCTATCTTAGTGATCAACGACGTGGATTGATATTTATAAGATTTTAGATTTGCTTTTTTGTATGGATAAATTTTATGAATAATTTCTTTTATGTATTTAAGTTTTGATAAATATAGTTGTATTGTATTTTTGTTGATAAAAAAAGTAAGTATTTTGTAAAATCAACTAAGGTGCACGTAAATTAAGCATTATGAAAGCATAGACTATGAAGTTATCATGTCATAACACGTAATCTATTTTATTTTCAAGATTAATTACTAATCTAATTTATCATTGAAAGTTATCTATTTACGCTTAATTTAACCTTTCACAACGTGAATTAATTATCGATTTTTTTCAATTTAAACTACTAAAAATAATGGTCTTTAAAAAATGATTGAAGTCATTTAAAGTGATTTATTATTTTTCAAATTTTTTTTTTTTATGTATTTCTATAAATATCTTTTACATTTTAGTTTGAAATATAAATCTCTAGCTCCTCTACCCTGTCAAAACATGAATTAATAAAAGTCAAAAGTTTCTTTCCCAAGAAAAGACATATGGATCACCAATCAATTGTCTTGCATGTATTTTGTGCCCTACTAATTTAGATTTCCTATTCGTATCGCCCCCGATCTCGTAGAGATAGAGATATTATTTTCAAATCATGTTGTAGAATTGTGGTGGAGTAATAATTTTTGGAATACAACATGATATAAGGGGCAACCCAAAACACATCCCACAACATTAACTTCGCCCCCGATCTCGTAGAGATAGAGATATTATGCACAAAATCATGTTGTAGAATTGTGGTGGAGTAATAATTTTTGGAATACAACATGATATAAGGGGCAACCCAAAACACATCCCACAACATGTTGTATTCCAAAAATTATTACTCCACCACAATTCTACGTCCAAATAGTTTTCCATAAATAAAATTCCAAAAACGGAAAAAAGGTAAAACTTATCTATGGTCAAACGAGCACTTAATTCGTAGACTCCTATTATATGACTTTTACGAATTAAGTGTTACCTACAAATCTACCGGGTATTTCACCTGATCGCGATATTGACCCCATATGTTTTATAAAAGGATAAACAGTAAAAAAAAATTATTAGCAAAAAAGAACAAGAAGCAAGAATTCATCAGAACAGTGTTGTTATTGTAAAGGAAACAAACATAAAAAGTTATTTGACCATTTCATGATGAAAAAATGGAATTATGACAACATTGCTTTTATGATGATGAATAGTTTGTATACAATCTTAGCACATGGATGTAAGAGAATAGTGAAATATATACAGAAAATGAGGTCACTATTATAAACTGACAAATAACAATCACTCATCATCTATTTGTTCAAAAACAAGAGCAAACCGACCACCTGCTTTCTACTGTAGTCTGCCAATATTGCATTTTGAAGGAGTAACTCAATGTAATTTCGCGAGTGGAGTCCAAAGAGGTGAGTGTGTACGCAACTTCACTCCTTACCTTGTGAAGATATAGAGGTTTCTGACAGGCCCTCGGTTCAAGTGAAACATACTTGTTAAACTCAAGTATTGCATTTAAAAGAATAACGACATATCCAGTGTAATCTCATTACAAGTGAGGTATGAGAAGGAAGTTATGTGTACACGACTTACCCCTTTATTGTGAAGATAGACCCTTAGTTCAAGCAAAACATATCAAATCGAGTATTGCTTGTATTTTAAAAAGTAGAGAAAAAGGTTTCTGGCGATGAATATAGAGGCGGAGCTAGGTTGGGGTTCATGGGTTCGGACGAACCCATTAGTTTTCCCCTAGATCCTATATTTGTACTAGAAAATTAATTAAACATTTATGTATATTAATTTGTGAACCGCTAACGAAGTTGATTAACAGTCATTAACAAAATTTAGAACCTCCAAAGTCTTTATCTTGACTTTGCCTCTTGCACGGGGAGAGGTGGGGTCAAATGGCGAAGCTAGGGCGGTTTGGCTAAGTGCAGTAGTTTTGGTCCAAATCATATACATGTCGTAAATAAATCAATTGAATGTATACAAATTATTGATATAGAATCTCAAACTCATAAACTTCAAATTTTGACCTCGTCTCTTACAAGTACTCTTGTGAACAAAGTTTTCTTGAAATCCTTTTGCCTATGAAAGAATTAGGAACATGCAATGTACAACTACATGATTAGCCTGATAAAAGTAAACACAAGGGGTGGTGACAATTGGACATGTTGGGTCAAAATCCAACCCAACCAATATTTGCTTGGATCAAAACGGGTTAGGTAGTGGATTATATAACGGGTCAAGACCCCACCCAACTCAATTTTACATAAACGTAATTATTTTATTTGTGCTGCTTGCCAAACAGATTTCTATTCACAAATAATGGACAACATAGAGTAGACACATGGGATTTGTCAGAATAGACTGATTCTAAATCCTGAATCCGCCAATCATGATCAATCTGGAAACTTATCCTTCCACATACCCATGCAAGAAAAATATCAAAAAGTGTTGGGCTAAATCAGCCTAAAGATACTCGTAACGAACCTCACACCATTAGGAGATCCTACACCTTATATGTAGCTTCCAAATCTACTGTGTTCGCGCAACAGGCGTTACACTAGAATCAAGCAAGGTACAAGTATCAGTTGAACAAAGCATTAGTTCAAAAATGAAGCTGCACTAACAAGGTTTTCAACAGATAGAATCAACAAAGTAACCAAGTTGTTATAGGAGGAAATTAAATAGCGAGGTGGATCGCGGTTCAGACTAGCAATTTAAATCCCATTAAAAGCAAGACATAGTTCATAACAGCAGTAGCAAACTCACAAGTGTAAGGTAGATAGGCTCAAAACAATAAGAAGTCCTGTTTCCAATTGAAGATAGTCCCGAAATGAAACCTGTTTCACATGTAAAGGAAAAGCAAACAATTTTTAACAACATCAAAGACTCGGTGATTGATACTAAGGATGATAGCACGAGACTCATTGCTAAGATAACCTCAAAACTTGCAACAAATTGCATCTCTTTATCCATCATATGGGCTAAGGAGACGGAAATAAGCTTAATCAGAATCTTCAAAATATTCCCCTTCATCAGATGGCTCATCAAACGAACGCATGTCAAGCTGGTAACGAAGGATGCCCCCAATGCCACCAAATCCTCGGCAGAACTGCGACCCCTCTTGAGACCTGTTAGTGACAAACTCAAGTGAACAACCAAAGGTTTTGTACTCATTGGCGAACCACTCCAATAGCGGCATTTTGTCCTGGACCTCCAATTCAGCTGAATTTTCAGAATCCTTGAAGTTGCTTTGATCAGCCTCTTGGTCCTTGTTTAGGTGCTTAATGACAATCTCATTGGTAACACTATTTTTCAGCACATAACGGTTTATATCAAGATTTTCCCAAACGACAAGAGTTTCAACAGCTCCCATCTCCAGAGCTTTTATTGTGTCATCCACACCAAATACATACTTTCCAGTATCTTGACTGATCTCCTCAAAGAATTTTCCTATCAAGCGCTTCTCTTGTATGAACTTCACATTCGAGAGAATCTCAGCAGATAGCTCGATGGCCTGACTGAATCCATTTTCCCCACCATAGGACACATCAACCACATTAAGTATCTTTGCCTGAAGACGTGGATCAAACATATCAGACTGACTCAGCTCCGTCTTGAAATCAGCTGACCCAGCAAGTATTAGTCCAGATACATTTGGCTGACTAGTGGCTGGATTAATGAAGAACTGAGTAGCAAGCTCTGCTGTCTTCCTCACATAGTTATGGCGTTTCTCCATTCGAAGACGAGCAAATCGCAGAGCTGATTGACCTCCTCTTCCATGCTTCTTGGGAAGGTCAACAGTAAATTTGTGAAGGATTTCCCTAGTGTTGCCACTTAAGGTCCCAAAAAGAGTACCGTTACCATCCATGACGATGAAACCAAACTTCTCATCTGATTCCAAAAGCTCACCCAGAGGTCCCGTGTGAAACTTGTTGTCACATAGGTATAGAGACGCATTAATGGGCTTAAAAGGTGTAAGGTCAAAGGTTACCTTCTTTTCCTTCCCATCTTCAGTCATTATAGTTCCAGTATAAAGGACCAAACCATTCGGAGGTACCTTATTATACAGTTTAAGCCTCTGCTGGGCAGACGTAATTGCACCAAGGACAGACTGACGATTCACTCTGCTCTTAATATTTGATGCAGTACCATATTCTTCCGCCAACATCTTGGTAATCCTAGATATCTGATCACCAGGAGGAATAATAAGAGAAATCATACTGGTACCATTTCCTCTTGCAGATTCA